>NC_091128.1:171341243-171641243 GCF_040183065.1 Periplaneta americana
GGATTTGTACCTCTGCCATACCTTCTGGACGCCATACACTTTAGCACCATTACCAAGGTTTCTTGCACTTTCCTTGAACATGTAGCCTTCTTCTCGAAGTGTCACTGCCCTAGAAGGTGTTCAGTCCTTTCGTGGAGCCATTGTGATAAAATGATCAATAAAGTTTGTTGTAAAGCAATCAGGTGTTAACCTAACGAAATCTTAAGTCAGATTAATGATAGAAACACATTCATAATGTCTATATTTTATCCTAACAGTGCTCAACAATGCTTCTAATGATTAACAATAATCTTAAAATCAACAATGGACCAGTTTTTATTACAGTAAGTAATAAGAAATTATAATGAAATCTGAAATTAATATTTGGATCTTAAACGACAAGAACATAATTTCCCACTTAGTAATGATAATTTATTGTTAAAACAGTCAGGATTTAATATAATACCTTTATTATAACCCCATCGGTAACGGGTCAGTCACGAATAACATTTTCTATTGTATAAATCTGTGAATTAATACAAATGTTATAATAATTCGGTACAAAAACAAAAAGTTTCCAGAATTATGGCCACCAGTGTACTTGTGAATATTGGTTATAACCTTTTTGAATTGTGATTGCTTTTAATCATAAAGGCTTTTGTTTTTGTAATCTGTGCTATTTTATTGCTTATATTAATTTTTAATTATGTTTTCTTCTTTCTGCTTATCTACAGTGCGGTTTTGAACTCCCGACCACGAGCGTTTGCTCACACGAGGGTAAATTTTTTAATTCAAATTTCTGTTTTGTTTAAATATTTGACAAGTTCATTTTTGTTTGATGTTTATAATAGTTTTTAATGTATTTTTATTTATATTGTATTTAATATGTATTTTTGTAGTTTCCTGATTGTAATAATTATAAATAGTGCAATAAATTAAAAAAATTGTTTATGTTACAATTTTAAAAGTCAATATGACAATTATGCTCCAGGCATTTTAGATAATGTTCTTTTATGAGTAAAATGTGATAGAAATTTTGAATATATCTTTGAAAATGGCTAAGATGTATCCATTTTAGAAAATTACTGTATCCTGGTATTTCTTTAAAAATTTAGGCCCGCTCCTTTTTTATTAACTAATCTCGAATTGAAGTTACTGCACCAATAATATTAGTTGCTGCACCAATAACAATGCTGCATATAAAAAATTAAAATTGTGTATCGTTTAGGAAAAAATAAAATAAAATTTAACCATCCTCTTTCGTTAAGGGCACCCAGATGTGAATTTTCTACATTTTCAACATATTCTTTTTTATTTTTCAGCATACAGAAACTTAATACTGTAGGGAAGACTGTTGTACCCTGAGCGTAGTGTACATTTGAACATTTTTGTTTTTAATTTTTGCTGCTACCTAGAGGACTCTAACTGAAGTAGATTGTGGAGAAAGCCACTAAGTAGCTCTGGTCATAGTTCCGTTTTGATTTATTGCAAAGTGTGAGTTCTGTGAACTAAACAATTTTTTAGTATCAAAAGTAACATTCGTTCATTGTTATACAGTATGTTTTCTAACTTACTTACTTACTTACAAATGGCTTTTAAGGAACCCGAAGGTTCATTGCCGCCCTCACATAAGCCCGCCATCGGTCCCTATCCTGTGCAAGATTAAGCCAGTCTCTATCATTATACCCCACCTCCCTCAAATCCATTTTAATATTATCCTCCCATCTACGTCTCGGCCTCCCTAAAGGTCTTTTTCCCTCCGGTCTCCCAACTAACACTCTATATGCATTTCTGGATTCACCCATACGTGCTACATGCCCTGCCCATCTCAAACGTCTGGATTTCAAGTTCCTAATTATGTCAGGTGAAGAATACAATGCGTGCAGTTCTGTGTTGTGTAACTTTCTCCATTCTCCTGTAACTTCATCCCTCTTAGCCCCAAATATTTTCCTAAGCACCTTATTCTCAAACACCCTTAAGCTATGTTCCTCTCTCAGAGTGAGAATGTTTTCTAACACGAGACCAAATTGTATTCATAACTATCAATCAAGTACAGTGTGTTCCCTATCATCTGGTGAGTAGTGACATGTTTATTTCCGTGATTTATTCGAACCTCTAGTTTTGGCAGCCATATTTGTTTAAACGTGCACCTTCTTGTACCTTTGAACACAAAACATCTTGTACCATGGAACATGTTCCAAGATACATGATACTATTGGTTTTTGTTTTTCTTTTATTTTAAGATATGCCACGAAGTAAGTCTGGAGTGAAGAGACCCCCAAATGATCCAGATACCTTGAAGAAGCAGTTATGGCTTCTCCAGGAAATAAAATCTCAATCAGAGAAGCCTGCACTGGTTTATATGGGAGATACATTTTAAATATGATTGTCAGTTTTTACAGCTATATTCCCACCTGTATTCCATGTGTTCCAAGGTACAAGAGGGTATGTTCCAAGGTACATGAACCTGTTGTACTTTTGAACACATTACATATCCCGTCATTTTATTTTTCCCATCCTTAATAGACCTGCAAAACAGGAAAATAAATGCAAGAATTCGTAAAGGAATCTTTAATAATTATTTCAAGCACTTTTTCATTAAAAAAATATCATTTCCCAAAATTAAAAAAAATAAATAAATAAATTGTGAAAAGTGTTTCAAGGTACAACAGTATCCCCTATATTATTTTCAAGAAAGGAAGACAATATTATACTTAAAATAAAATAATTCTAATACTGTATTTAGTAAGAAATCAGAATGAAAGTTTTGTAGGTTAACTTGATAATGAAAGAGTAAACTTAGAACAAAGTGAATTAAAACGAAATATTATCGAATCGTAACAACGTCTGTCGTCTGACTGTACAGGCGAGTCGCGAAGTTGACTCGTCTGTGAACTGTGATTAGTTCAAGCTAACATTCCAGAGGCCAACGCGTCTTGTACTCCTTTGACATCTGCAGGAACACGACTGTTTCCTATGACTTCATGTGCCCTCGACCTCATATCACAGCGGGCCCTTTTTAATTCTTCGTTAAATCTAACGCAATTTTAACGACGAAAACTAGTGACTTCACAGATTATTCCGATGACCTAACAATGGCTGTTGAGCTTTCCTCTCTCTTTCTTCCGAGGAGGGTCCGAAGGCTAGCACCGCAGTCTGAGGCTTATTGTGCTCACCTTCTTTTAAGACTATCAAGTGAAATTTCCAACTTCTACATTTTTAAGCAATTTACACTGAAACTTTTACCACATATTTCTTATAATGTGAATATGCAATACACAAATTTTCACTTTGATATTCCAATTAGTTTATTTATAATTAATGTTTGTTCTTTTTAATACTGAATTATTATATAATTGTCCCAATTTTCAAAGTTTACATAATTTTTCTTTAAATTTATATTTAATTTATCCCTGATAAGTGTGTGTAAAACATTACACACGCTTTTCATATTTTTGCAATTACTTTTGGAGAAAAAAAAATATTTACCCTTTTAGTTGTTAATTTTTCATTTTTTAAAACTTATCACATCCTCAACAAATGGTGATTTGAATACTTTCAATAGCAGAAGAAAAGACATGTGTTACTTTACTTCACATGTCTTTGTGCACTTCTGTGCAAAATTTCACTGAGATGGGACAAAAATTACATTTATTAGAGCATTTTGAATGTTACAAATTGTTGAAAATTGGAAAATCGAAAAAGCGAGTAACAATGTACAGGCAGTGTAATATAATATTATACTATCAATATCCTTCCTTCCTTGTTACTTATAATAAAACTAACATCTGTCCATTCTTATTATTATCATTAATTTCTCTAAATAGAATACAAAGCCTCTAATGGCAAAATTTTATTACATTAATAATCTCATTATATAAATATCACTGCTTCCTGGATCATATCCTATGGCTGTGTACACTGCCTGCCCAATCAACGGTTATGCGGGAATAGCCACTAGGTGGCAGGTAATGACTTTGCATATACTGATAATGTTAATAACGGTGGTTACTACCTGCCACCTAGCGGCAAAATAACTTTGATTGAGCAGGCAGTTTACGCAGCTATATGATGCGATCCAGCGGGCAGTGATAAATATATTTTAGATTTATATTTTTTCTCTCTGTAACATAGTTCTAGTAAACTTATATTAAATTAATTCTCATCATTTTACTAGCTATCTCAACTTAATTATAACTGATTGAATTAAATTAGCTCATAAATTAAGTTATTACTTTATCTTATAGGTTTATCTCAATTTAAATAAGCATGTACTAGTCGTTAAAACTTAACTGAAGAATGTTTAGTGTATTGTAAATACGGTATTCGTAATTTAAATATGCATTGTGTTGATTAAGGTGGTTGAGTGGAAGAGAAGGCCTTACGGCCTTAACTCTGCCAGCGAAAATAAAACATTCTATTCTATTCCTATACAGATCAACTATACACATTTTTCTCCTACATAACAGCGCGAAATATGAACCGAATGAAAACTAAAATTAGTTAGAATTAAGAACAAAGTCTGTCAGAATGACAGCTGAGTGTCAGAGTTCGGTTGTAAATATTACAAATATGCCGTATAGGCCTTAAACCAAGCGAGGTGGCTCATGCGTTAGGCATGGCACTCGCATTCGAGAGGTCCGCGGTTCAAATTCCCGGACCGACCAATCTGACTGTGGCTTTTACATGGTTTTCCACAGTTATCAAGCAAATGCCGGGTTGGAAATTTCATTGCCGCAGTTCATTTCCTTTCCTCCTCCCTGTAGAAAAAGAATTTAGATTTCATATAATATTATTTTTCATCATCTCATTCCATAGGTATATTCAGGTCCTGACGCATGCCTTCGTCCGCTTGCAGGAGGGGCGTCCTCTCCGAAACTGTCTCTGAGTTCTGAGCCTTTCACAATTTCTCTGCTAGGATTCATTCCTTAGAAGCACTTCCGAGGGCGCTTCGACACCTTAGAAGGGCTGTCGAAATGGATCCTGTACTACTTGGTCACCTCGGCGGTATGAACTTAGGGCGGGGGGTGTAGGGGACCCGTTGGGTGAGCAGGTGAGGAGCCTCATGTAGCCGGTGGGCTGGTACACCTCATTCTCGTTCATTCCTTTAATTCGGGTACACAATAGGCCACAGTCACCACAGTCGAGCCAACGTGTTGAAGGGTCGTCCCTAACCCGCTCCTAGACACTCAGTACTACCACTATTACTAGATGGCGCAAATAAAAGTAGCTCGCTTCCCATTTGAATGCGAATGCGATATTTTAACTGCTTGAAATGTCATTATCGTATCATTTTAATGTATCGTATCATAACGAAATGAGTAGCCACCAGCGTGGCTCAGTCGGTTAAGGCACTTGCCTACCGGTCTAAAGTTGCCCTCGGGCGCGGGTTCGATCCCCGCTTGGGCTGATTATCTGGTTGGGTTTTTTCCGAGGTTTTCCCCAACCGTAAGGTGAATTCCAGGTAATCTATGGCGAATCCTTGAGTTCATCTCACCAAATACCATCTCGCTATCACCAATCTCATCGACGCTAAATAACCTCGTAGTTGATACAGTGTCGTTAAATAACCAACTAAAGAACGAAATGAGTAAACAGCTACAACAATGGACAAACCACCTCTGTGGTGTAGGGGTCAGCATGCTGATCTCTTACGCAGAGGGCCCGGGTTCGATTCCCGGTCGGGCTGAATTTCCTGGTTGAGGTTTTTCAGGGTTTTTCCTCAACCGTAAGACAAATGTCAGGAAATTCGGGCCACAATATCCCTGAAAATCTCCGGCCTCATTCATCACCGAAATTATATTCATAACAAATCAGTAATATCAGTTCACAACAATAGAACCAGTCTCAACAATAGTACACAGGCCTTCGGATTTCAACCAAAGATTAACTCGCGATATGACCAATGATGTTAAAGCGAGTATAAATAACAGCGAGGGGGGAAAAAAAACAATGGTCAATGTTATGCAATAATCGTTTCTTCCTGTCAGTATTTCATCAGTCATCAGTCGATTTACACGTGTCTGTTCGCATTTTACAAATTGACTTACTCATACAAGAAAGAGTGAAAATTGTGGAAGCGTATCTGAGAAGAGGTTCGATTAAGGAAACCCGTGAAATGTTCTTTTTTTCAAAAACCCTTCAAATATAATACGGAAATCGCCAATAGTTTTTTTTTCTAGTTTGAAATGAAAAGCTATATAGGATTGAAAGAAGGCTTATGTTACGCCTATATGTAAACAGACCTATAATCATATAGACAGATTATACAATTCGCTGCCGTCTGACGTCATAGCGGATTTGTTACGTCACGTGTCTTGAAAGACTGAGAATTCGTTTCACCAGGAGGCGGGAGTTTTCGGTGCGTATTGTATGACAGTAGAGAAGAGGAGGGATCAATATCGGACGCAGAAATGAACCAACGGCATCATTGAGAAATTTGAGATGAGCGCAGTCATAACACGTGGAGCAGCGTCTACTCAACTGGCAGCGTCACATTTATATCGATTACAGCCTTGACTGAAGTTTATTATCTAGTATAAGTAAGCCATACTTCTTTATCACATTTGACGTGGCATAATCTACCATTTATTCTGCAGTTTCCCCGTAAGATCTATATGGAGATGATAAACAGTTCAGAAAAATCTACGTCTCAAAAGCAAATTCTGACATTTATTTCATTATACGTTTGTCTGCGTATCGGGTGATTGAAATGCTGTTCTCAAACTGAAGGAATTTATTAAGAGGTACAATATATTTTTCTAACAGGACCTACAAATCAAATCACAGAAACCTGCAGAAAAGTATATTCTATTATCCATGTGCTAAAAAGGATAAATGTTCATCTCCCCTCTTGCTTAAAAAAGTCCCTTGTGCAGACACTTGCATTTCCCTATTTCGACTATGCGGACATTTTACTGACTGACCTCTCCAGCGACAACAAAATGAAACTTCAACGTGCTCATAATTTGTGTGTACGTTTTGTAAGCAATGTTCGTAAATATGATCATATTACCCCATTCCTGGAAGCAATAGGTTGGCTTAAACTAGATAAGAAAAGAAATTTACATTCACTTCTCTTTCTCTTCGAAATCTTGAACTCTTCTATTCCTTCGTACCTGTCGTCTCGCTTCACTTACCTTTCTTCCCACCATAATCTCAACACACGCTCTCGTCATGAAACAATACTAACAATACCATCCCTTCGCACCTCCTCATACTCATCTTCTTTCACAATAGCCCTGCCAAGACTCTGGAATTCGCTACCTGCTAGCATCAGGGACTGTCGAAATAAAATTGAATTCAAACGAAAACTTACTAGGCACTTGGTCAGTAATTGATTACTTGTAAATAGTTTCTTTAATCTATCACAAAATATTTCAATATTCAGTAATTTCATCACTATACAATTTTGTTATTCTAGATTTAATTTGTAATTCAGTAAATATAAAATATTCTTTGTTTCTCTATGATAAATTATCTAGCTTTAATTATTCAGGTAATCTTTTCGTACTTTGATTTTATTGTAATTGTAAATTTAATACTAATTGTAATATTATTTGTAATTGTAATTGTAAATTTAATACTAATTGTAATTTTATTGTTGATATTGTAGTTGGAATCTCCTGGTAGAGGGGCAGAGAAGGCCTGACGGCCTTATCTCTACCAGGTTAAATAAATAAATACTACTACTACTACTACCTACATTGTGAATGTAATCACACTTTGCACTTCACCTCCTACCATCATGTTTAAATGGAGACATTTACAACAACTTTTTACAAGTTGTTCCAGAGCTGTTAGAAAACGCGCCACTTATCGTGCGTCAGCAGATGTGGAAGCAACAGAACGGAGCACCAACACATTTTACTTTTGCTGTACGAAATTTTCTAAAGTCCACACCTGTGGAGTAACGGTCAGCGCGTCTGGCCGCGAAATCAGGTGGCCCGGGTTCGAATCCCGGTCGGGGCAAGTTACCTGGTTGAGGTTTTTCCGAGGTTTTCCCTCAACCCAATACGAGCAAATGCTGGGTAACTTTTGGTGTTGGACCCCGGACTCATTTCACCGGCATTATCACCTTCATTTCATTCAGACCCTAAATAACCTAGATGTTGATACAGCGTCATAAAATAACCGAATAAAATAAAAAATAAAAAAAATCTAAATCTCCCGGACGTTGAATTTGAAGAGGAGGTCCGATTGAATGGCCAGCCCGCTCCCCCGATTTTATGGCTCAGAGAAGCTTTCAGCCAGGATACTTGCAGCATCTGTTCTGGTTCGGGGGAAAGAACATTAGTTTCCTTCGACGTTGCAATGGTCACCAGTTTGAACAACTTTTGGTGTAATATAAAATTAATTGTTACGTTATTGTAATCTTTGCCTACTTTAAAGTTAGAATAAATTAGTATTACTTCATTGGTACGTTGTCCACCATGCAGTTCAACCACAGACAGAAATAACTGAGGCGATTAGAAGCAAAGGGGTACATTTTTATTGGGTTATTTTACGACGCTGTATCAACATCTAGATTATTTAGCGTCTGAATGAAATGAAGGTGATAATGCCGGTGAAATGAGTCCGGGGTCCAGGACCGAAAGTTACCCAGCATTTCCTCGTGTTGGGTTGAGGGAAAACCCCGGAAAAAACCTCAACCAGGTAACTTGCCCCGACCGGGATTCGAACCCGGGCTACCTGGTTTCGCCACCAGACGCGCTGACCGTTACTCCACAGATGTGGACGCAAAGGGGTGCAAGTGGCATTTCTAATAACATGAGTTAACTGCATCCAGGGTAAGCTAAAGCATCTAAAATTTTAGTGGCAAAATGATGTCTCTTAACCATATCACATATAAAAATTTAAATTAAAAATTTCACGGAATTTACGAAATCTTAAATACTTTTAACCCCATTTTCTCAAAAGTAACTTAGGTACACTTACACCTCTTTGCTTCTGACACCCTCAATTGAAGATCTCCCCGGAAAAAGGGTGGAACATCAAATTATTCGAATACGTGACTTAGGCGAAAAAATAAATTTGAAGCATTCATTTATAACAATAAATTACTGCATCCAATAGCTGAATAAACTTGTATTCTTGTTTAGTTAAATGGTTCTGCTAGTAAATAGTATAGGCTAAGTGAAATATGCCCCTGAAATTAATTTCCTTTCTCCTGAAACGTGAATTAATAATTTTGTTGATTACATCCATATTCCGGAGAGGTCTTCAATTGCACAAAAAATGCTTTAAATCTTGGTAAGAGAAAACCATTGTTTGTGGGAAATTTCAGAATACTTTTTCGTAATACGTTACTGGTATATGGGGCTCATCAAAGTAACTTCCCGACACATCGTCCTTCCCCTAGCGCCTATTTTCATTCAGGTGCATTTTGTGGACAAATTGCCTCCTGGCGTACCGCGTTATGTATCTCAGCAAAACCTGTGTTGTCGGCAACTCGCAAAACATTTCCATGCAACAGTTGGACGCAAGTGTTTTGCAGCGATGCCGAGTTACAGGCGTGCAGTCTGCACATTGCTCCAGTGCTGTGTGGGTTGCGTTGCAGCCTCCATCCCGGGAGAGAGCTAAAGCTACCAATGACGTAATCGGACCCTATCAGGACCCCGAATCTCCTTCCATTTTCCTCTCCCCTCGTACCAGGTGGAAGTAACGTCATATTATATTTGAATCAAGGAAGATATATTTTCCTCACAATATAACAACCACAAATATGTATATATAGAGTGTAAATTAGTAAAGTGTATAAGATATCACTCGTAACTTCACAGTAAAAGTTTTACAATTAAATATACAGCAACTGAATCAATTATTTGAGAAACTACACAAGTCCATTTTTAGCCAAAACGAGTATACTCGGCCCCGGAACAATTTTTCCCTCGAAATTGTTCAAATCAACTTTACAGGGAGTTATACCTGAAAGCTTGGTTTGCATAATATACGTCACTGTTCGTTAACAGAAAACCACAATTTAAGTCACACAGAGTTAGTGTGCACTCAATGTTGGTTGCTTGACGGTTGTCAGCCCACTTTGAGGTCTGTGGATATAGAGGGAAAAATTGGATCTGTGTCTGGTAGAGTTCCCGGGTAGCTCAGTTGGGAGAGCGTTGGTACGTTTAACCTAAGGTCCCGGGTTCGATACCCGACCCCGGAACAATTTTTCCCTCGAAATTGTTAAACTCAACTTTACAGGGAGTTATATCCGAAAGCTTGATTTGCACACGAGTATACTGTGTTTCTGACTTTATGTGACGATGCATTTGCACGTCTGCAGGAAAAAGTAGACATGTCGCTTTATTGTAAGTGATGATATCATGACAGTATTTCCCTGAAGAGGATGAAATCAAAATATTTTATAAACATGTATTTTCCAGGCCTAGTCGTAACGAAAGATGACGCACCTAGGGAGCTGTAGTGTGGAATTTCAATAAAATATCAGTGTTTCCACTTTAAAACGTTTTAGAATTTTTCTTTCCATTTTGTAAGTAATATGAAGGACAAAATACATTATGTACTAAAATAGCTTTTGTTCTCATTAACTTAACACATAAAATAAATACAAACTATTATGATTTTTACAGCAAATATTTCAGGTATTTGAGAAGCAGCACATGTTCACGAACTTTAGGGCACCCTGGAGCTCTCAAATAATATAATTTTAAAATATTTAGAAATATTGCAATTCGTATGAAAAATTCACCCTACCAAAATAAGAACGTAATCCAATATTTAAAAGTTGCGAAGGTTTTTTGCAGTTTTCTCAAAACTTATAGCTAAGGACATGTGTGGTTTCTCAAATAATCGAGTCGATACACAAAAGTTGTTGCATATAAATCAACTAACATTACTCCAGTGTTTTACAAAAAAAATAAATAAATAAATAAATAAGGTATATGCTACATTGCGCAGTAACTAAGGTTTTTAATGGCACCTATCATCAAATGACCAGTTGCCATAGAAACGCCTACCTACCACATAACTTGTACAATGTATTAGGCAAGGCCCCTAAAACCAATGCTTTTTTGTGCGAGATCGTGCGTATTTGCTTGTTTTCCGCACAGAACCAGTACGCGGTAAGTGTGAAATACCACATTCAGTATTCCCAACGTAACACACATAACAATTTCCCTCTTCTTACCGCTTAAGCGCGACATTCATCTTACTGCTTTAGGCTTTTAACATATTATTTTTAGAGACGTTTAACATAGTAACAATTATAAATTGGAAACTTACCACTGCAATTTCACCTAAATTGCACTGTTAATAATTATTGTTTTTAAATATTTGCAAAAATTAAGTAAAGTCTACTACTCCACGAAACTTATTGCATTCCTGATACAAGTAACATTAAGGAAGCCGTGAAAAAATCAACGAGATTCCAGATGCCGATGTTATTACTGCAATATGTTATATAAATAATATTGTTAAAATATTAAAATGAAAAATAAATCATTACATAACCTTACCGTTTGTTTTCAGTCCGCATTTATAGACTGGGGGGGGGAGACGGACGTATATCACGGCCTGCTGGAATATAGTAAACACAGAAAACATTTTATAGCAACAATGTTGAAGAAAGATATTTTGGTTTTCCGAAGTTGCCGTCATTAAACAGAAACCAAGATGGAGATTTCATTGCAACTAATTAGAAATTCGTCTTTCAGGTATGTAATAAACGATCTTCGCACAAAATAATGTACGATACACGAGCGGTATGTTTGTTTTCATGTTCTCGGAAATTAAAAAATCTCAACTACGTTTCGCTTTTTCAATCTTTTCCTCGACCATTAAAACGTCAACATACCGCTCTTGTAACGTATAGGCTATTACTATGCTTAACGTGTAATGCTCTATAATATTCGTTTATGCGAGGGATGTACACTATACGAAACAGCACATGAACGAGCTTCGATTCTTTCGCGTGCTACCTGGAAGCAGTATATTTGCTGCACAAATATGAACGACCAAGAGACAAGGGTGAACAAAATTAACATTATGAAGTCGAGATGCAATAATTCTTTATGCCTTTGTTTATATATTTTTAATGAATTCAATACAATTATTTCACAGCAGATGTTACATATGTACGATTTTGAATAACCAACACAATGTTTCGTATACATTACAATATGGATCGAATAATTTAAAACATAACTTCGTTCACATATACATCTTTCGAAACTGCTAGAGTATTACATCTTTGCCGTCATAATAGAAATATTGTTATGCGAAAATGAACCTTTTAAGACACAATTTCGCCAGAATCTCTTCTTCGATTTTCGTCTCGCACCCGCCTTATTACGTCTCGCAAAATGTTATCATGAAGTGGCGCTTATCATGATCGAATAGCTTGGCCCTTAATCTTGGCTTTGTCAGGTTCATGGAAACCTATCGGTATAATATGTACGTGCTGATGAAATCGTAACATACTCATTTTCGCTGCAAATTTAAGATTCCTCGGACACAGTTCATAGTTTAAGGAATTGTAAAAGCTAAAGAAGTCCTTGTCATTATACGTACATTTCAGCACTGCAGTATGTGAAAAATCAATTAATTTTAGCTGCTACCCTGGAGGCAAATTTTCTGGATTTGCGGAATGGAGCAACAGAAGAGCTCTAATTTGTGTTGAATCATTTCTATTTAGTGTCTCTGAGCATTTAATTTCTTAATAATGCAATGTTTTACACATATTAAGGACAGTATGTCTCCTCCTTGTTCTCTGCAGTGTTGCTCTACTTAACGTATGCCTGGACGACTTTTGCACTGCACCCCTCTTTCTGTGCATTCGAGTAGCGGAAGTTAACTCGCGCGCAGTACAATCTACCCATAGCGTGCTTCAGCCCGTCCTGGCTTGATTATGCACCGCTGATTTATGCATATATATTTGGATTCTGAATTTAAATGTTATGTACGAAAAGTAACATTTTACTAAACTATCAATTTTAAACTCCAAAAAGAGACTGCAGGTTTATGAAACCCTATGTATAATTGAAGAAATATTGACTTTCAACAATAGTTCAATTTCGAGATTTATGTTGAGGCTTTCAACAAGAGTCTAAGATAACATGTTGAGACTTTCAACTGAAGTTGAAGTTTGAATTTATGTTCAAACTTCCAACAGGTGATCAGATGATATTAGCGGAAAACAAAGAAGAACTACAAAGAGCGGTTAATAATTTGAATAAAATAGCAAAAGATTTCAGCATGACTATATCTAATACAAAAACTAAATCAATGGCCCTCAAAGGAAAAATACAAAAAACGAATAAAAATACGTCTCGTTTGAGGCATTCTTGATTAAATCTAATGTTGTGGGATGTCTTGATTACTTTCACTCGCGTGGTTCGATATTGGTGAACTAAATGACTTATATCGTCGTTATTCATTGATTAAAGTTCTCGTTAACACTTTGTTAAAAACATAACACACCCCCACCCCTACCATCGACAACTGCACATCGCAGAGCCACAATCAGCAGTGGTTCAAGAGACACTGAAGACGACGACAAATAGCGTCGAAACGGGCCGTCTGTCGAAGGTAAATACCTTTTTAAACAATTTTAACACTTTTAACGTGTGACAGTGTAAATTTTATGTTTTTAACAAAGTGTTAACGAGAACTTTAATCAATGAATAACGACGATATAAGTCATTTAGTTCAGCAATATCGAACCACGCGAGTGAAAGTAATCAAGACATCCCACAACATTAGATTTAATCAAGAATGCCTCAAACGAGACGTAATACCCAATTACATACAGCCAACCCCCACCATAGGAACAACACACCCCCACCCCTACCATCGACAACTGCACATCGCAGAGCCAAAATCAGCAGTGGTTCAAGAGACACTGAAGACGACGACAAATAGCGTCGAAACAGGCCGTCTGTCGAAGGTAAATACCTTTTTTAAACAATTTTGACACTTTTAACGTGTGACAGTGTAAATTTGGGTACTAAAATCTCAACTATGAGCGCACAAACAGATATAGAAGAGAATTTACAAAAATATAATAAATTAAATGGTTGTATAAAGAGACATTTTGGGAAAGGTATGAGAAAAGAAATTAAACTAAGAATACTTCAAAACAAGCCCTAAAATTCGCAAGTGAAACTTCGGTCTTAAGAGCTAAAGATAAATAAAGAATAGAAGCAGCACATATGAGGTTCCTGAGATCAACACTGGGAGTTACCCGAAGAGATAGACTACGTAATAAAGATATTAGAAACCAACTACAACAGGAGGATATGGTGGAAGAGATACAAAGATATCAGAAGCAATGGAAAGAACATGTATTAAATGTTATGTTTTGTTTAACGACGCTCGCAACTGCAGAGGTTATATCAGCGTCGCCGGATGTGCCGGAATTTTGTCCCGCAGGAGTTCTTTTACATGCCAGTAAATCTACTGACATGAGCCTGTCTCATTTAAGCATACTTAAATGCCATCGACCTGGCCCGGGATCGAACCCGCAACCTTGGGCATAGAAGGCCAGCGCTATACCAACTTGCCAACCAGGTCGACAACATGTATTAAGAATGAGTCCTTCAAGACTTCCACGGCAAGCATTTTTTTTACAGACCATTTGGAGCCCGAGACGTTGGGAGACCGGTGAGAAGATGGAGTGACCAATTTGACTGAAAACACTTAATTAGCCTCGGAACAGGTCGCAAAGGCCTAAACCGTGTTTAGGAAGAGGAAGAGGAAGAGGAAGAAGCAGAAGAAGAAGAAGAAGACTTCCATCATGTCTAAGTTTGAATTTATGTTGAGCCTTTCAATAGGAGTCTAACATAATAGTACATTATGCAACGAGCCTATAACGGTAGTAATAGTAATTAAGATGCGAGTATGTTTATGAAACGAGCGCAAGCGAGTTTCATAATTTTCATACGAGCATCTTAATTACCATTACAGTCAAGTTTCATACGACTTTTTATGCTCGACCATATTTCTAACTTGAAATTTTTCATAACTATTCATGTTATTCTTATCTGACTGAGTGGAACTGACTTTGTGCAATACCTCGTAAATTGCGAGATGTGCGCAGACGCGAAAGTATTGATTTTTTCCGAGAAACAAATGTCGACATTGACCTTGATATAATCTAGAGAGTAAAATAAACATTAATCTTGATATAACCTTGAAATTGAATTAGACATTGAAAAACGAGATGACAAATTGAATATTATTTACAATTAACGCTAATTATTATAGTAACAGAACTGACTTTATTTCAAATATAGGTGATTTATTGTGCAATTGGTGAAATGAATTTGCGGGAATGTGCTTTGTGAAAGACTGGAAGATGACGGTGAATTGATGTTAATTTGTGTGTTGTTTTTTTCGACTGAGTTTAATATTGTATTTCAGGTTTCAATTTTATTTTGGATCGATTCTTCAACATAACTTCTGCGACAGTATTGGATTTCCAGCCTCCGTGATGTTTCAATGTTGTGATGTCGCCGCCAGCGTCTACTAAAATTGTCGCAGAACTCCTGCGAAAACAGTGGCCTGTGTATAAATTGGAGTTGGGGAGATTAAGGTATAATGCTATTTCTTTCCCCATATTTCCCAGTTTATTTATGCCGACATTCTGCACGGTGCATTTTCCATGTTGGTAATTTATGAAGAAGGGAGAATAATCGATACTAGCGCTTTCATATTGCTACAATGGTATTTTCTGATTGGTGGAACACCTGAACTTTAATTAGATTAGATTAGATTTATTTATTTAACCTGGTAGAGATAAGGCCGTCAGGCCTTCTCTGCCCCTCTACCAGGGGATTACAACTATAACATGAACAATAAGATTACAATTAATATTAAATTTACAATTACAATTACAATAAAAATTAAAGTGCGACAAGAATACCTGATTAATGAAAGCTAGACATTTTATCATAGAAGTTAAGAACAAAGAATATGTTTGTATTTACTAAATTACAAATTAAACCTACAATAACAAAATTCTATAGTGATGAAATTACCGGATATTGAGATATTTTGTGGTAGATTAAAATAACTATTTACAAGAAACCATGTCTGAACGAGTCTCAATTACTGACCAAGTGCCTAGTAAGTTTGCGTTTGAATTGAATTTTATTTCGACAGTCCCTGATGCTAGCAGGTAGCGAGTTCCAGAGTCTTGGCAGGGCTATTGTGAAAGAGGATGAGTATGAGGAGGTGCGATGGGATGGTATTGTTAGTATTGTTTCATGGCGAGAGCGTGTGTTCAGATTGTGGTGGGAAGAAAGGTAAGTGAAGCGAGACGACAGGTACGAAGGAATAGAAGAGTTCAAGATTTCGAAGAGAAGGAGAAGTGAATGTAAATTTATTGTCTTATCTAGTTTAAGCCAACCTATTGCTTCCAGGGATGGGGTAATATGATCATATTTACGAACATTGCTTACAAAACGTACACACAAATTATGAGCACGTTGAAGTTTCATTTTGCTGTCGCTGGAGAGGTCAGTCAGTAAAATGTCAGCATAGTCAAAATAGGGAAATACAAGGATCTGCACAAGGGACTTTTTTAAGCAAGAGGGAAGATGAACATTTATCCTTTTTAGCACATGAATAATAGAATATACTTTCTGAATAGGTGTACTTTAATGAGGTCCATTAGAGGGCTGCTACCAGGTGTGTAATTACTACATTTCGGCATGGTCGAGCATAAAATTTATATCAAGACTTTCAACAGGTAAAGTTGCCTCGTTCAATTATTAGGCAGCGGCATTCCTTTTAAGATTTGTAGGTCTTTATTGCATGCACCGATAATAAAATGAAAATGCGACGTTGTCACGTCTTGTTTGTTGCTGCTATATATTAATATAACATGGATATGGGCTAGGCTTAATTGCTCAAATCCGAGTTAATTTGAAGATTATTTAGATTATTTATTTTAAATTAATTATTTAAAGAAATAATTAAATGTTTCTCCATAAGGAAAACCGGAAAGTTTGACTTTTTGTAATAATTCTTTTATTGTTAAGGATTGGCCCTTATTGTAAGAACTGTATATTTCACGGCGAATGTAATCACACGTAAAACCATCTACTTTATTAAATTTTGTGACTTTGTGTCCATGCTTTTTAGGTGTCTTAGGTCCCTTTTTTTACAATTTTACTTACAGTATTTCTATTTAATTTAAGAATTTTAGATGTCTCCGAAATTTTTCCTTGACCTAAATTGTTTTTCAGAACATACGTGTGAGCATTGCACACAAACGTTTGACACTGCTTACATAATTTTGGTCTAGCTTTTGAATTTGAATTGTTATTTAACTCTGATATACTACACTCAGGGACAAAAAAAACCGGACACTTTAATATTTGCTGGTATTTTGCAAAACATTATCTTCTCTTACAATATTATGGTAGCCATCTGTTGTTATGGAGACGTGTATACATTGTTGATTGTTTTTTGTTTTATAAACAAGCCATTACAACCAAATATTCCAATTTTGCTTTCGGAGTCTCAGCTATAACAATTTTGTCGCAACCATTTTGTGCTTCATTATCGTTATCATTCGTTATTTCTTTATTTTTACATTTTCTGAGTTTAAGTGGAGTTGTAACATTTGTCTTAAAACAAGATGCGACCTGAAGATGTGGCTCGAGCTGTAGCCCTTTACGATGATGGATGCAGTGTACGTTACATCGCAAATGTTATGAATATGGCTAGAAGCACAACCCATGATGCCATAAAACGGTATAGAGAGACCCTAGAATATACCAGAAGACCAGGTTCGGGTCGTCCAAGAGCTACAAATCCAAATGAAGACAGGTATAGGGTGTTGAGAGTTCTTAGGGAGCGCAACCTGCCAGCTACTAGTGTAGCCCAGCAATTTGTTAACATGCATGGACGCCCAATTTCGGCCAAAACAGTTAGGAGGCTGAAAGCAAGTGGACTGATATCAAGTAGACCTGCAACTGGTCCCAGACTTCTCAGGATGCATCGAGTTGAACGACTGCGTTTTGCAAATGATCACAGGGATTGGAGAAATGGACAGTGGAGCTGTGTTCTGTTCATCGATGAGTCCTGTTTCAATCTGTGCTCACCTGATGGACGTGAAAGAGTTTGGAGAAGGAGGGGAGAACGATTTTCAGTGTTGCATTTCCGAAAATGTGCCGTATGGAGGTGGTGGAGTGATGGTTTGGGCAGGAGTGTGTACGGATGCTCGTACAGAGTTGGTTTTTGTTGAAAATGGAAGACTAACAGCTGATAGGTATATAAATGAATGTTTGGCTGATCATGTTGTGCCATTTGGCCAATTTCTAGGCGATAATTTTGTTTTAATGCATGATAATGCACGGCCGCATATTGCCCATGCGGTCGGAGATTATCTCCAAGAAGTGGGAATCCATGTTCTTCCATGGCCAGCAAGGAGTCCAGACATGAACCCAATTGAATACGTGTGGGACATGCTGGGACGGCGTGTTAAGAATAGACGACCGAGACCAGAATCGTTACAAGAGTTGAGGCGAGCACTTGGCGAAGAATGGGAACTTATTCCTCAAGAAGACATTGCTAACCAAATTGAGAGCATGCCAAGACGTATGGATGCAGTTATTCAAGCCAGAGAGGGTAATACCCGTTGCTAAAAAGAGTTTTTAATGTTTAAGGCACCATAAAATGAAAAAAACAGTTAGGCCAAATGATGCCACAGTTATACACCCTTTGTAATTTTTTGTAAATTTTCTCATCAGAGATTTTTTTTTCAAATGATGTCGTATAAGGTGCTAAATTAAACATTATTTTGTTTAAATGGGTTTTGTTTCATTTTGAAATAATTGGCAACAAAATAAAAGCAAATATAGAAGTGTCCGGTTTTTTTTGTCCCTGAGTGTATTATTATTATTATTATTATTATTATTATTATTATTATTATTATTACCATCGTCGTTATTCACGTTCATGGATATCGGTTCCGACACTTCACTCGCTTCTCACAGCCTCCACATTTTTATTATACACTGAACTGTAATGTAATTAATTTTCACTGTGAACTAGAACAAGACACACTGCTAAAATTTGCAACTCCGCGTGGAGTATTGGAGCGGCCTTCAAAAGACTTGACGACGACAATGGACAGCGCGACATAATTAAAATTATTGAAACTACAAAGCTTCCGTCCTCTTTGACACTGCTAGCCTACTAATTGAACGTGGCTACTTTATCCAAGTTTGAATTTATATTGATACTTTCAATAGTTCAATTTCGAGATTTATGTTGAGGCTTTCAACATGACTGTTTTAATTTACATTGAGACTTACAACAGGAGTCCAAGTTTGAATTTATGTTCGGACTTTCAACTTGAATGTGCATTTTAATTCATGTTGGGGTAGATTTTATCAAAGTGCCACTCTTTCTCTTGTCATCACAACACCCCATGACCTCAGTTTCATGATGAAGTGCCAAAGTATACCAGACAATGTTTTAACATATTCCAGCATGTGAAAAGGTCCTTACAATCCAACTAGTTACACGGCGTAATTCAGAATGAGGGGAGAATTGTACAACAGGAAATAGGTTGTTGGTAATGAACGACAGAAACTTTGGGAATTCCGCTCTTAATAAAGGTAAGTAGATTTGGAACATTAAAATATCGCATTGAATGTCTTTATTGAAATCTCTTATACAATTATTTTATTTCTATCTCTAACAACTAATTACACCTTACAAAAATATTTAAACTCTTATTTCTGATATTTTGAAACACCGAAGTACATCTAACAAAAAAAAATGTAAGCCTATAAGAGCAACTAAAATTAAGACTTAGCATATCCAATACTTAGTAAAGATTATGTAACTACACCTATATTAAGCTAACATGTGCAACAGTATTTCTGTCACACACTGCAACTAAAAAATGGCAGTAATAGAGCTGAGATATTCCAACTTACAAATTAGTGAACACAATACAACTTAACCCAACCACTTCTTTAACAATCAATGACCACTTGGGTCCGAATGCTTCATTTCGCGATCATATTATAATCAATGGCACTACATAAAATTCCTGAAATTCTTCACTGTAGTAACATTACTACGATGATTACAGTAAAACTACGACACAAGGCCCAAAGGTTACTTTCAGTTTTTTTTAGATTTGCTTACGGCTAAATTCAAATACTTATCTGCTACTTTCAAAATCATGTCAGTCTGTGAGCAATTTACCTATAGTCAGTCACTGATAGGTTTATACATACATTCAACTTCCTACATTTGCTACAAACACTCTGTCAGCCGCAGTACATTAACGTTGGTAGGATTTGCGTGAAAAAAGAAAGAAGAGGCAAAAGGTATTAAGCATTTTAATAAACGTAATTATGAATTTACTAGAGAAAAAAAGAACTTGTACTTGTTTGAACTGAATTGTATTCAGAACAAACTTTGGTATATGCAAAAAGAATATTAGTTAAATATAAACACTGGACATCATAAAATCAATCATGATCTTTTATTTTCATATTAGCTACTCGAAAACATGATCTGGTTATAATATGATCAAGGACTGAATGTGCAATATTTATTTATTATCATAGTGAAATGAAGAACGAAATTTCAATTTCTGGGTAACAAAAGAGCAATCCTTCCTTGAAATAACTCTCAAAAAGTAAACTAATTAATTAAGCAATATCATTTGGTTAACAACTTTTAGGCAAGGGTTTATTTATTTTCATTATTAATTTAAGTGTAATAATTTAGTCATGCAGTTAATACAAAACTGGAACATCTTTCTTTTGTTTTCAAAAGATACACTTTTCTTTAATCTTTTTTATTTAATTTTAACAATGTCAGCAAACAGCTGGATACGTTAAGAAGATTGATTAATTAATTTAATTTTAATTTAATTCAATTTCAAAATTATCTCCAAACAGCAGAAATTGATATGTATCCTTCAAGAAGGTTACAGTAATAAAAAAATATATAAAAAATCTGAAGCACATCATTCACTTTTAAACTAATGTCATTTTCAAGGCAATCTAGAAGCCTGAAGCAATGAAAATATTCTGAAGAAAACCTCTTGTAAACAACGAGTTGACATTGCTTTCTTCCTTTAAAATTAGCAATAATTCAGCTGTAGCGATCAATTTCAGAAAACTGGCATGTGCTCATCACAGAAATAAGGCACTGTTATCAGCAGATAAGGACTGCATTTCATATCAAACAGCACATAATGAAACGTGGCATTTTTAATTTAAATCAAAACAATTCACTTTGTAACAAACAACAGGCTTCTAAACCTGTACAAATTGCTACAATTCATCTCATTTCTATTCACCTAGAACTAATGAAAGAAAAATATTGTTTTACTACCGAAAATAACACCCAACACATTTTCGGAGGGAGGAACAAAGGCACCATCAACCCCCTGCAATCTATTTCACTTATAAAAATACATGCGGTATATAAAATGTACCAATGTTAAGATGATTTCAATGCGAACACATCTTGTACCGAGTGTCTACCACTTGACCTGAACGTGTCGATAGCATTAGTTACAAAGACTTGTCATGGACACTTGAATGTAACATTTTTTGCAAATATCGACTCTAAATAGAAATAAGAGAATAATTTTGCTCTTCAATCATTACAAGCAGAAACATGGTTTGCAATTCTTTGCATAGGCCATGAAGTAATATTATGTTCATGTTGACCTAAGGACGGAGAAAGTATTGTTGTTTTCTTAAGTTTAGGTATGATTGGACTTCTCCATTGCTGTTAATGAATATGCATGACAATCTTTTAAAGGTTAGACATTTAAATTAATTTCTTTACACTAATTTTTATGTTAGGACAGGGTCATTATAGTAATATACAGAGTCTGTTCAGTACCAAAAGCAAACGTGTAAAAAATCCTTTGTTCCAACATTACATACAAGGAGTTCTACAAGGATAAAATATGATTTTTAAAGACACTATTAACCTAAATGAATCAAAGTATAATACATGAATTATGGGCTGTGAAGCTGTGTAATAATGACTGCATAATAAGTGAAATACGGATCATCAAAAGGTTTTCAAGAGGAGTCGAGACCTGCATATCTGATGAGATTCAAGGAATGGGAAACGCATTGTCTATTGTAGAAGTCAGTCGTGTTGTCTTGCGATTTCACAACACAAATAAAGCAGCATTATAACATTCATCCTGTATCTTCATTAAAACGTATGCATAAGTAAATTCTAAATTAAAAAAAAAAAACTTCCATTCCCAAGAATGCAGAAATATACTGGGTGTTCATTTCAAAGTGTGTCATGACGTCACTGTTGTTGGGTCACCGATTTGAAGCGAGTTTCAGCTTATATGTTAGAGAAGTTGCCCATTATTTAAGGCGTTCTTCAATCTGAACTTGAGAACGTGTATGGTATAACTTGAAGTCGTAGCAACAGATGGCAGTCTGTACCGTCTGTGTGCTACCATAACCTCTTTCGAACTGTGTTTTGCGCCGGCAAGTCGTACGCAGGGTATTTGTTATCATCGGTTGCGTACGGTAACATTCCACAACACAAATCAAATGCTCCGTGTCCATGTTGACCGTCGAAGTTAATGTCAACAAATACGTAAGTAATCGTCTTAACCCTCTCCCCATATCCCAACAGTACGTATTTGCAAACAGTTCACATTCCTGCCACTACCGGCGTTACCGTACGTATCGGTACGTACTCTTCAGAATGAACGCCGTACTTGCTAGGCAACTTTTCTGCTCTTAGGTTATACACCTCTGCAGAAGTGTAGGAAGATTGAATTCTCTAGGCTCATCGGCTAGCCACATGACGGCATACAGCGAGCCATGACACATTTTGAACTGAACACCCAGTATAAGATATTTCTTATCAACTTAGGGGAAACCAGAAAAGAAAGATATTTACTTATATCTGAAGAAAATCTTTTTCAGTGGCGCTGAAAAATCATCTAAATTGTTTTCGAAGGACGAGATTTTGTTAGAAGCTGTTTAACAAAACCTGCAGAAACACTATGAAGCAAACAATGATGCCTTGCAAAACTACCAGAGACTCCGCCCATTTAATGCAGCATTTTGTGCTTACACTAATATTTCCAACAAATTATCTTCGTAATCAAACCACACAAAGTCTTCAGGCATTCTCATCTCAATAAATGTCAACATCAACAACGAATTTCTGTTGTTATCTCTAAGACTAAAAAATATCAGCAGCAATGAAAATGAATTCACTTTTAGTGGCATGAAGTAATATATTTAATAATTTATTACTACACACATTTTCATAGAAATGTCCTTCATTTAATACAGAATAAAAATGTCGAACTTTAACATATTCTATTACCGAGCCAATTCCACAAGGAGGAAAGCAGTGGAACGACTGGCCCCTGTTAAATGCCCATGATTAAAAATGCAAACCATAGCTTCTGCATATTCAACCACACACACAACTTACCTACATAGAAAAAATTAATATACTAAGCTGATATATCTTATATTATATATGCAAAGTAATTAAATTGAGATACATATGTCTACCATCAAACTGCAAACTGAATGATAGCATTCACTTGGTAATTTTATTGCATTCCAAAGATGAATGTTTTAAAAAACTTAACACTATAACTAATCAACACATATAAGCAAGATCTCACTATCTCAAAGCCATCTGAAAAGTAACCATCTTTCTTTAGTCACAAAACCTTTCCACAAACTACATCACAGTAAAAGATAAATAAATCTTTTTCTGCTCTAAGCGATTTTTAATACTTAGACTTATTAACATAAGATCACAGTCTACTAAATACAGTCGCGAAGCTTGAGGTGATTTTTTGCAAATCTCGTGATAAAGTGCTCCAAGCGGTTAGCAACTAGAAACAATAGACTGTCCATGGTCGACTTTGGACTGCGTCGTATTTCTATCGAGTGCTAGCTC
The DNA here is from genome assembly GCF_040183065.1 of Periplaneta americana. Classification (NCBI taxonomy): domain Eukaryota; kingdom Metazoa; phylum Arthropoda; class Insecta; order Blattodea; family Blattidae; genus Periplaneta; species Periplaneta americana. The sequence goes on from NC_091128.1 coordinate 171,365,136, forward strand.
GTTGCGTATTTCACATTGATGCTTGTGAAATGTTCGTTATTGGTTGTAATGAAAATGTTAATGGCTAAAATACAATAATTGGAATAATACTATTTTACTAGAGACGTAGAAAAATTAAGTTTGTTTTAATCAAATTTATTGATCACGTTTTATTTTCAATTCTGGTGGGATTATTATTGCTTAGGCCTACTTTTTTTTTTTTTCCAAAGGATATGTTGTTAATTATAGCTGTTAATTTTGTTGTTATTTTTATTTGTTACTTTATTAGAGATGTAGAAAAAGTCTGTTACAATAAAATTTATTAATCACGTTTTATTTCCAATTCTGGTGTGATTATTATTGCTTAACCTCAACTACATAAGCCTACACTACAAGTACCGGTACACGTACATAAGTTACTCCATTAATTCATATTTCCATTATTATTGTTGTAAAGGGAAATGCCAATTAATATTTATTGGTTTCATAGTTAATTATCGCTATAATCTTGAATGAGTGAAGCGATTATAGTAAATTTCAGTTCGTTTTGCACAAACAAAAATTATATTAACTTATTTTTTGCAGGTATCTTCGAGTTTATGGTGGAATTTAATATACTTCATTAAAATAATAAATTAACTTTATGCATTTAATATTTCAATAATGGAAGGAAGGTGTTAATTTTTCCAAAAGAACACGACAACGAAAGTATAACATATTTTGTCGGCTGCTAGGAGAGAGATCTGCGATGATGAGGCGATAGTAGCGATCCTAGTGGTGGGCAACTATTCATGTTTGCATTTTTACTACATATTGAGCTTCGCGACTGTATATAGTAGACTGTGATAAGATTTTAAAATGGTTTTGTGTATTCTCTGAGAAGATTGTTAAATTTTATCTGGCTGTAGGAATCATGTCAAAATTCAACGAAAGTCATTATATCGTCACCTAGCAGACGAAGAGATGTTACTTAAAAAAAAAATTGATTTTAGAGATACGCTGGTTTTGAATACATCTGTATGTAGTTTACATATGAAAGTATTCAAGACGGGCATATTTCTAAAATTTTCAATTTTTTAGAGTTACGTCTCTTCGTCTGCTAAGCAACGATATATGACAACAGTACTTTAAATAGACTAAACTGACTGCTTTAATACAACTGTTGAGCTCCCCAGTAATTACAATTACCTACATTATCACTACTGCTAACTATCGCTTTATATATGAAAATGATTCTGATAATATAGTTTCACCTACATAACATTTCTGTAATGGGCTACAGTGTCCTAAAATTAGGGAACCTATCTTAAATACGAATAATTTTACATTCTCAATTTTTGTACAAGTTGTTACTGTGACTTTGAGCTTTATATGGATAGGTGAAATGTCAGAACATGTTCCTATTGCTGAACTATACATTATTCATGGATATATAATTCTGTGAAACTCAATGGTCATGTACCTCGATAAAATTGCCAGCATTACTTTCTTAAAATGAACAGTCAGAGGATATAATTATCCTAAAGGAAATGTTGCCAGTGAATCCTGACCTTCTCTGCAAAGAGCAACAAGTATGTCTGTAGGTCATTTATAAACTGTTCTCAGAAATCGGAACATCGTCACTCTGTAGAAGATCTTCCTTGAAGAGAATTTCAACACTGGGAAGATTTGGTTCCAAGAAGATTGGGCAACCAGCTACACTTCAAGACAGTTCATAGTATTTGTTCAAGAAATGTTGCCAAATCATGTGATGCTGTGGAATGAAAAAATTAACCTGTCCCCAACTACATCTGTGGGACTTTCTGAAATAAACAAATGAAGACTAAGTGAAGCTCTCAAAGACAACACTGTAAATGCAATTTCTGAGCTGTCACAACAAACTGGAAAAAGTTACAGAAAGTGGTGTTTCGAATTCGTCACTGGCAAAATGCTAATGATGGTTATGTGAAAAATACAATTTTTAACAAATTAACCTCCTCATTCAAGCTGGCTTTCACACTATAGGACATCGAGAACTATGTGAACCCCAGTGGCTACCAGTCACTACATTCAACGTTGTTCTATTTGCTAGAGTAACAGTATTCTTTGTCTTTCATTTCTGCTTGTAAGAGCTTTTTTTTTATATAATTTCCTCTCCTGTGGCAGGGACACTAGGACTGAGTTTTGAAGTTTTTACAATTTTAATTCGATTTCTTTCATTCTTTAACTTTTACTAGATGCATCAAGAAACAGCTGTGAGCAAATTTTCAGCTCTATTGGACTGCTAGTTTCGAAGTTTTTTTTTTATGAGCCTTAATATAATCAAAATGTTCTAGGTGCATTACACTCAAATATAGCAACATCATTTTTTTTTTCATATGGATCCTGGTTCAAGGGCAATATTTTAACGTTGAGAAATTAACTATGTTAGTTTACACACAATACATTTTCGAAAATCAGACAATTCTTTATTTATATTTTTGATTTACATATTTTTGTTAGCTCATGACATTTAAGTTAGTTCAGGCACAATAAATGGTTGAAAATCAGACAATTCTTTATTTATATTTTTGATTTACATATTTTTGTTAGCTCATGATATTTAAGTTAGTTTAGGCACAATAAATTGTTGAAAATCAGACATTTATTTATTCATATTTTTGATTCACATATTTTTTTTTTTTTTCATGATATCTAAGTTAGTTTAGGCACAATACATTTTTGAAAATCAGACATTTATTTATTCATATTTTTGATTCACATATTTTTTTTTTTTCATGATATCTAAGTTAGTTTAAGCACAATACATTTTTGAAAATCAGACATTTACTTATTCATAATTTTTATTTCCATAATATCAGTTTTCAGTTCTTAATTTTCAAGCTACTTACAGATTTCTCAACACTAGATCTCAGAGAACATATGCACGAATATTTTCATTGAATTTGGGAAAAACTGCATGTGCATGGAACATTCTGAACATCTAAAAATCTAGTTTCGAGGAAAAGGCAAAGGGGATGCAATACTGATGTATGGTGCAGGCCTATATAAAAATCGCTCCTGGACTTCACAGAAGACATAGAGGCAAAAAATCCCTTCCTATCAATTTCCTAAGTGTCCAAGGAACATTATTATACAAAAAAAAAAAAAAAAAAAAAAAAAACGAAAATTGATATTTTGATCAATTTTTTGTAAAAACTCAGTCCTAGGGTTCCTTAAGAATAAACATCAATAAAATCAAAAAATAAGAAAAATGATAAGTTAGGACTGTATGAAGCAATATATATGGTACACAAGCACACAGACTTCCATACAAATATTTTTATTTTTTTTTATGTTCCCCATCACCAATTATGGCCTAGCAGAATTATTTAATCTCTAATTTAACCACGCCTCATAAACCTTTAACGAAGGGGTGTTCCATAGCTTCTGATGCAGTAATTCTTGTCTCAGGATTCAAATCCAGAAGCCGTTCCAAGAGACTGTATGCAGAACTCGGATACCCAGCTTCGGAGCTACTGCTGCTGGAGGGAGAATCATAGGAGTCACCAGGCAAGCGACAGAGGCAACCATCCAGTGAGTCTATCACCTGCGTGCAGTCGGGACAGATGGGAGCCCCTGGGGGCACGCTGGGTCTTCCGGCCTTGCGATGACGACGCAAGCGTTCACACAGCTTTTTGAGATTCAGGGACCGCTTCTCCACGCTGCACGTCACACAGCGACCTGCAAAACAGTATTCCTTCAGCAGAGACAGAGAAGTACGTCTGAGAACTTTCTCTTCTCAGCTTTATAGAAGTCATTCCTTCAGTGGGCTAAATATACAGAGAGAGGCAAATGGTAACATCTTGATCTTTTAATAAGTCAGCGTTTCTCAAACTATGGTCCGTGGATCACGTGTGGTCCTCGAGTTCTGCCCTTGTGGTCCTTCAAAAAAGACAGAAGAAATAAAATTCAAATAAATTGCATATCACACTACAGGTGAAAATCTCAAAGTTTGGAAATGACACGTGACAGTCGCATTTCACTTTTTCTTCCAGTACTAATATTTTATGAAATAATTTCTTACCCTATCCGTCTACCCATTCTACTCTCAGCAACAAACGAGGGATTTAAAGCACTATGAACTATGAACGTGGCATTTCTCGCCATCTTTTCCCTGCATATCTGGTGCAGAGTCTCTAACCCAGCCTGGGACCACTCGAATTCATAACAGAGGACCAAAGTACCGAACTTTTTCATGTATTGATGACTTTCTTGATAGTTTTGCCGACACCCAGTCTGTACATTGAAATGGGCACGTACAATACATCGTACACCAATAAAATAGAACGTGCCAAATTGCATCTTTACTTGTTGAAAATCGGGCATGTTTCTGCATTAATTTTTTTATTTCTTTTTCCAGATGACAATATAAGAAATTTTAGACAACGCACCGAGGTTTTGGTTCACTCTCATTGCCGCACCAAGTAAATCCAAGTTCCAAATAACTTTTGTCATATTTACGAAAGTATTTCTGTTTTGAATAGCTATCATAGGACTAGATATTTCTGTAATGGCACTATAATCACTGATATTAATATATTTCTTCACACACAGCTTCTGAACTATTAGCACTGCCTAAATGAAGCACATCATCATGTTCCTTTCTTTTCAAAGATCCGGATCGAAATCAGTTTTCCATTATTTATAATGGACACTATTTAATAGAGACATGGACAACTACTAGCGTGTACCTCATAAGAAGGATTTCAAACAACTAGCTGCTAACAGGCAAGCGATGAAGCAACAATGCACAGAATTTGTTATAAGTTACTTGTGATTGGCTACAAAAAATATAATTAGAAAAGTATTATAATTAATTAATTAATTTTATTTTAAAACATAAGTATACTGCTATTAAAATATGCTGCTAAAATTATAAATTTGCTTTCGAAGGGAACAAGAGTAAGGTGGTCCGCGAAACTGTTCTGACTTAAAAAAGTGGTCCTCACTTCAGAAAAAGTTTGAGAAACGCTGTAATAAGTGGTTTAAGGATCCTTCTAGATATTTTTAAGATAGGACGAAGATAAAAAAAATCTTGTTTATACCTCTAACTGAACCCAGCCTTTATAGTCAGCAGACAATTGCTCGAGCCAACTCAACTCTCATTCAGCACAAAATAATTACAATAAAGAAGCAGTGTCACAATTTACCCAGCTTGCTGGCCAGTTTCTTTATTCCTTCTGTACCAAAGACGGACATGATTTCTGCCAAGGCACTCAGGTCATCTGGTGAGCGGAAAAAAGGATAGCAGCCACTGAGAATGCACAGGAAGATGATTCCAGCAGCCCACATGTCTACAGCTGTGAACAGAAACATGTTACATCTTCAAAGGCTTGCCAACAGCTCAACAAAATATGTTAACTCCTAACAAGCTGCTTCCATATCAGCACTCCACTACCACTACTGTCAAAGTATGACTTTTTTGTTTTCCCGCCTGAACTTCATAAGGTCTTTTGGTACCATTTTTTATGCACATAAAGATTTATTCAAGACTTGAAGATGAGGAAAGAGTGAGCTATTTTTTTTTTTTACGAAATGTCAAAAAGTAGAGCTGAGACGAGATGTTATGGCACCAACCTGCGCGAAGTTTTAAATTGCCGGCCAGCAGGGTAGAGGAGTGGGGGTTGTTTGGGTTACGGTTCTCAAGCTCAGAGCGGCAGGCATATCCGTTTCATCTCTTTCTAAAAACATTCGTCTTACCTTAGTATCACTACTTTCCTACTCAAGAGTCCGAAGGTACCTAATGGAATTACGCCCGCTATTCCATCTTTATATTCTTATTCTCCGTCTGAATCAGACGACTGATCTGTGCTGGAATCAGATGTCCCTAAGTTTATGAAAATGTTCTCAAAAATACTGTCCATCACGTGCTCACTTTCAATGTAATTGTTCTCTACTTTCTTCACATAATCATACACTGATATCCATTTTTGGAAGAAGCGATTGCAGGGTCAGCCTCTGCTTATGCGTAGCGTAGAAATTATAGATGAGTCTTCTTAGGACTTCCTCATCAAAACTGTCTACAGCTGCAATAATCTTCTTCTCGGCTGTGATTTTTCTGGACTGGAGAAAGAATCTGCTGTTTCTGCCTCAATATTTTTCCCTTCTTCCCTGATTCTTGCCAAGGTTCGCTTTGAAATACCAGTGGCAACCAGTACTCTTGCACACACGCTTTTCAATGGAATTGGTATTCCATTTACAGCCTCTTCTGACATGAATTTCCATACATCATATGCTATTTCATGTCCTTGACTATGAACTACTCTATGATTTCACATCTTAGACAATGCCATAACGAGGGCGCTCAGAAGGACAATGTTTTCAGTATTAGCAATAGCGGTAGTAGCAGAACGATCTGAACACTCGGAATGCTAGTAACCAACTAACCCAACACCCCTCCAGTTGAGTGTTGAGTGTGAGGGCGAGTCCAAGCAAACGAACTAAAATGCGTCACTAGCGCTGGTGCCATAACTTCTCATCCGAGCTCTAGTAGTTATTCTTAGGTAAAAAAAACATCTATTGATTTTCCAGCATAAACTCTTAGATACATACATATAGGAATAAAATTTCTTTCACAATTTCTTAGACAAAATTGAAGATATTCATCAGTCAGAGAGATCAATACGTAGTATGATAAAAATATTTTCCATAGTGAAATTCAGAAGGTGAGAACCCAAGACCTATTTGCACAGGAGCAAGAATTGCAACAGATCATGATTCATAATGAGTGGAAGTGTTTAGTAAGTTTCTCAGGAACAAAAGTATGATTCATAAAATTATCTCAGAATCATTTCACATAATTTTATAATCTTACATTTATTCAAATTTAATACAGAACAGTTTTATTGTATTCTTAAAAATGTAGGTTCCCAGGACTTACGAGGTTTTGAACTTTCGCCAGTAATATATTGTAATGGTGAAGACTTCAACGTAAGTATTGCTGATCTGAAGGTGTGCACAAAACTTAACCCCTAAGAAGAATATTGTTCAGTTACACTGGGAAGGCAGGAGAATCATGGATTAAACCAAGCAGTTCGCCATTGGAAACAATTGCGTGAAAACAATGCGCTTTCTCTCATTTAGAAATGGATCTGAGAGGACAGGCAACACAACCAGTCTAGAGAGAGATTTCACAACTTGTATACAGGGTGGAAGTGAAATAATCTTGCAGACTGAAAGGGACAATAGGGTACACTTAAATCAATGGAAAACCTATATTACGTTACTAGCCGTATCCGTGCGCTCCGCTGCACCCGTTAGAAATAAATATAAAGTAATTACATAATTAAAATAGGACATTTGATCCAGGGAACATTCGTGTTTGATATAAGGATAAATCGTTTATTATGTTACTTAATTTAAATTGTATTTGCATAATTATTAAAATGCGATCATTTTGATCCAGAGACCACTCATTTGGTCATAAAAATTATTTTAGAAACTACAGGAAACGAATGTACAGAATAGCCTATCAAGTTTTCTGTGCATAAGAAGCTATTTTAATCTTACCTGTCCTCGATTCACTCAGAAGTTACTGTAATAACATTATAGCATTATGTCCATCTAGAGAAACTACACTTTCCAATGGTGAATTAATAATTAATTATACAAATCGGTTAATTTAGCTTCTGATATTACTTCATACAAACACAGAAACATTCTCTGTAGGCTATGATTCATAGTTTTCGACTGTTGCTGTCCAAGGCCCCTTATAGACGAAGTCATTTGTTTTTTAATTCATTACACGGCCTTAGATGGCAGTTCTTTTAATTTTAAAACTCATTTATCTCATTAAATATCAGTCCTATCAAAATTTTTCAAGGAATAAAACTTATCGCAAATTATTTTTAAAAAAACTTTTGTTATGTAACATTTTTCACAAAAATCAATAATAAGCGAGATATTTCGATTTATTTAATTCAGGCCCCCTTATAACCCCCCTTTTAATTAATGTATTTTGAATGCCATATAGCCTAAAATCTAAGTTACAACGAACTTAATTTATATTCCAATTTTCATCGAAATCCGTTCAGCCATTATCGCATGAAAAGGTGACAGACAGACAGACAGACAGACAGACAGACATACAAACAAAAATTTCAAAAAAGCTATTTTCGGTTTCAGGGTGGTTAATTGTATATGTTAGGACCAATTATTTTTGGAAAATCGAAAATTACCAGAAAAATTTCGGCTACAGATTTATTATTAGTATAGATGTGATTAAGTGCACAGATAATTAGAAAATTAAGTTTGAAGTTTCAGCAGTCCGGCAACAATGCCGCTAACACACTCTACTCATGATACAGATGTGAGAGATCAACGAACTCTGTGTGTCTTGGTAGGAGAACTGCTTTCTGCTTCGACATTGCCACCAGTTCGAATTGTGCAGTGACTTGAAATTAGAGGTTTTTAAAATTAAATTTACACGAAAACTGTCAACAGTATTGAAAATGGCAGAGAAATAAATTATTCTATATTAGATTTCCTATCAATATGGACAAAAATCATGATCCTACTCGCAATAGTCACCGATTAAGAGGTTGTTAAACATTTGGGAAAAAATTATGAACTTTCCACCAGTAAGATATTACAGTTTTTTGTTATATACAATATGGGCTATTCGCTCTGAAAATCTGTAAGGCTATTTCACTTCCACCCTGTATAATTATCATTATCTTCTCCCACCATTATCACTACCAACACCAGCTTCAGCGTACCAAGAGAGTAAAAGACAAGAGGCAATTGTTGTGAATCACATGAAAATGCCCTTTTGATGTGCTTTCGCTCACAAGACTTGCATACATTCTCCTTCTCCCTCAACCTCAGCTACTCGACATAGAGAGAACATCAGCTATAGTAGAAAATTTTTCCGGGCTATGAGGCCGTGGTCTGTTGATTGTGAGACCAAACGTTTCGTTCACTGCTGCGGTGAACATCTTCAGTGGTGTCTATTGCTGGTGCGGCTGGTTCTACTGCGTGTGCCGCTTACAGTCTGCGCTGGCTGCATCGTTGTATATATAGTGCGGGAGGGGGGGGGGCCTTGCCGTTGTCGCCTCGGTCCGCGCTCGAATGTGTTTCGCAGGCGGGTTTGCTGTTTTCCACGCACTCCGCGTCCGGGGTTGTGTTGTTTAATTGTGCAACACAACACAACCCCGGACGTGGAGCGCGTGGAAAACAGCGAACCCACCCGTGAAGCACATTCGAGCGCGGACCGAGGCGACAACAGCAAGCCCCCCCCCCCTCCCGCACTATATATACAACGATGCAGCCAGAGCAGACTGTAATCGGCACACGCAGTAGAACCAGCCGCACCAGCAATAGACACCACTGAAGATGTTCACCGCAGCAGTGAACGAAACGTTTGGTCTCACAACCAACAGACCACGGCCTCATAGCCCGGAAAAATTTTCTACTATTGACGCCGGCCGTAAAAGCCTACACTCCAATATAAGAACATCAGCTGCTTCTCACCACAAAAGCTTCTGGCTACAGCGTTTTTATCACTTAAACCAAGACAGTCCTGTAATTACAAGTGCTTATAACAGAACAGAACAAAACAAAATACAGTACCTGTTGTTTGAAGGGGGTACTTGAGCAGGACTTCTGGAGGTCGGAATCCCGGTGTGCCTGCCCTTGGAGCTGCCTGCATTTTGCGAATCATGCAAACAGAACATATTTGTGGTTTTCCATAGCAATGGCACTGCTGACCTACAGGCGTTTTGGAATGCACTTGTGTCACAGGTGACGGCCTGGAAAATACCAGCTTCTGCTGTTGCTGTTGTGAAGACAGTGGTGGACTTACCAGATGAGACTTCACCTGGAAACATGGGAATTTGAATGTGTCATGAAGACAGATGATTCAGCAATCATTCTCACCACAGTTGGTCAATATGAAAACATTCACTACATTCAAAACAAGTTAAATCTAACAACTGATACCTAATACCTTTTTTCACATAGTTAATATAAAAGGTCACAAATATATGACTCTGTTGGAAAATACACTGAAGACCATTAATCACAGTTCACAGAAATCAGGGTTATCAACTCCCTTGCATTTATCAAGATTTCTTGCATTTTACCTTTGTTTTTATTTTAAAAGATTTTCTACCTTCTATTTTCTTCTGGTTTGTCTTCTCAAATGTTCTTTGAATCATGTGAAATGATCATCCTTTTTTTAAAAGAAAGAGAGGTGGGGTTTTGTGTGCGTGCGTGTGTGTGTGTGTTTTTTTCAGTATATATTTCAACATGCCCCATTACATAGGTTGTAATCTTACATGTTTTCAGCTAGTTCTTCGTCAAGAGTATAGTTGGTGTTACTTGCACACTCAAATGCATCGATCAAATTTGTTGTCAATTTACTGCCAAATGTGTGGAATCCCTCTTCATTAACCAAGTACTTTATACCCATATAATTCCTTTCTTGTTTAATGGTCATTTCACCAATATCTCGAATGCTATTATACTGTGGTCAGAGGAGCTCTCTTCCTCTCCGCATTTCTATTTAAATATATACTTCAACAGTCGACTATTTGTTATTCAGTCGACTATTTGTTATTCAGTCGACTATTTGTTATTGTACAGTCGACTATTTGTTATTGTACAGTCGACTATTTGTTATTGTACAGTCGACTATTTGTTATTGTACAGTCGACTATTTGTTATTGTACAGTCGACTATTTGTTATTCAGTCGACTATTTGTTATTGTACAGTCGACCCAGCTTCTTCCTCTGTTCGTCTCAAATGTTGGTGTATCCCTGTTGTCATTAACTATATAGAGGTTATTTTGTGTGTGTGTGTGTGTGTGTGTGTGTGTGTGTGTGTGTGTGTGTGTGTGTGTGTGTGTGTGTGCGTGCGTGTCTAATGCCGCCAATAGATGGCCCATTTTCAATGTTGAAAACCCGGTGCCGGCACGTAGCCTACTTCTGTCAAACAGCACCAAGGGGGCTGCCAGGCTTAATGTCCCCAGCCAACGGACAAATCACTTTCAACAGTGACAAGGCTTCTTTTCATATGCACTGTGGAAAGATTTGGGATTTCAGCCAGGCATATTGGAGCATAATTTAGTGATTAGAAGTTGTGCATCACCATCTCACCTAGTTCCGAGATAGAACTTTTACATGAAAATCTCTGACCCCGCTGGGAATCGAGCCCAGGCCGGCTAGTCTGGAGACAGATTCGCTACCACAGAGCAAGGTCCCAGGTCGTTCAAAAAGTAAGTCCCAAAATGTGCTACATGTGAGTTCAATAGTAAAACTAATTTAAAAAGGTAAAAGGTAAAGGTATCCCCGTAACATGCCATGAAGGCACTTGGGGGGCATGGAGGTAGAGCCCCATGCTTTCCATGACCTCGGCACTAGAATGAGGTGGTGTGGTCGGCACCACGCTCTGACCGCCTTTTACCCCCGGGAAAGACCCGGTACTCAATTTTATAGCAGGCTGAGTGAACCTCGGGGCCGTTCTGAAAGTTTGGCAACGAGAAAAAATCCTGTCACCACCTGGGATCGAACCCCGGACCTTCCAGTCCGTAGCCAGCTGCAAAACTAATTTAAATGATTTTTAATGTTATTGTAAGACTATCAATTTCAGCTCCGGACTAGGGAAGTGTAGCTTAATAGAGGTTAGTCTATGTCATAAAATTATTTTGTTCAAAAGAAAAAGAAATAAGGTTAGTCTGTCATAATATTACTTTGTAGAAAAGAAAAAGAAATGAGGACGAAATATGGACAAACATAGTTATATAGACTTAAATTGTATTTTTATTTTATTTAAACACCCTGCTTGTGATACAGAAGATTTCAAGAAATCTAATGTTACAAAGTGATTACTGTATGATTGCAAGTTGTGTTCTTAATATAGCCAACACACCTGGTTTCTTGTCCTTTCCAACACTAATACAAATTCACAGATAATTTTAAGAGTATGCCGTTGTAGCCACGAAAATGACAAGATCTGTGTCTATACAGTTTGTATAACCTGTGCAGGAGTCAACTAAATACATCTCAGTCATTCTGATTTTAGTTAGCATTGTAAATTGAAGCACAGCCTCGAAATTTGACAAACATACCTGAGAATTCTGCACCCTTACAAAGCTGGGTCCATTAGGTATCTCTGGAGCTAGAGTCTGAAATTTTGGTCCACCTGAGTGGATGTTGCTGGTCACCCTTGGGGATCCGGCTGAGAACAGCTTCTTCTTTATGGCACTGTGCTTCATGTTCACACACTGGTCCTTCAGTGGAGACCGCATGCCCTCGTGCAGCATTCTACGCCGAGGGGTCTTCTTGCTGTTCGGCGGAGTGTTCTCATTTTTAACACCGAGAACCTAACATCAGGAAACAGAAGTTAACAGCAAAACAACTACAATCACATGCATTCCTACTGAACAAATTAATCATTCCAGGTAAATTTGTTCACAGTACACTGGCTCGCAAAACTTTTGTCCGATATACTGTACAATTTTTCTCGTTCTTAAGTTGGTATTTGTAGTCACTCTAGGACAGTAGTATAGGTGGCAGGTAGTCTCCCCGCAGGTAACAAACCACCCCTCCTCACAACAGAAAGGTTGAACCAAGCTACTTAGTAAACTTAAAGAGGATATGTTTACTTAGTGTTCTAGTGATATAGACCAATTTTATAAACACGGAATTTTGTAGCTCCTCCTCACACCACGTTTCTTTGTGCTGTAGCTTATTTTTCTTTGGCTGTTGCCATGGTAATGACACTACGTTAATCTATATATATAATTTGAACTGGTAATGGAAATTACGGGAAAACGGCTGAACGGATTTTAATGAGTGACCCCTCATTTTCATGCCTGGCAACCAAAGTTTTTCGGAAAAGTAGTAGTTTTCAGTGAAATGTCAATTTTCCTACATAATTTTCCTATTTTCCAAAATCCATCTGTTGTCAGTTTTGAGAACTATTTTATTGAATCACGGCCGACTTGATTGAATTTCAGAACAAAACACACACTACAATAAACAATAGGCTATTACACGAAGGCCATGACCTGCAGGATTGCCGACATATTTAGAGCTCAATTCAATTTGTTATTAAAAACTGATTCTGTAGTGTATAATTTTCTGAGTACAGCTGTGTATTGGATATTCAAATCTACGGAACTTGAGGTGGTTTGATGACATTATTGCCATTAGAAATTAAATATTATTATAATTTATATCATGATGGATCTATTTTTCATTAATTGTACATAATATTGATGCTATATTGATGACATGAAAGTGAAACGTTTTGTGGTTATGTAAGTAAATGCAGAGAATATCTTAATTTAGATCTTCATTTCTATAATTTACTGAGTGGCTGCTATATATAACTACAAAACTTAAGTAAGATAATAATATTGTTATTAAAAATCAAATATTTTTATACTTATTAACCCAGTGGGGTTGCGTCTTTTTCATATACTTAATGGCGGTGTAGTGTAGATATTGATATGTGTCATTGTCTTCAGTATTGGCTCGAGAGAGCGCAAAAATTACAGTTCCTAAGGAAAGATCAAAAGGTATTACTTACTGATAAAATAAGAGGCCTAGAAAATTTTGTAGTCTCCAGATCATTTCAGCAAGATCTCTTAGTAGGATAAAATGATTTTACACTCTACATTTCAAGTTCTACATGCAGCAGCTATACGAAAATGCTATTGTTCGAAAGCTTAGCAAACCTGACATTTTTTTTTTAATTTTGCCTACAATCCGCAATGACCTGAAATAGCTACTGCTATCGTCCTGACATTGATACTTACGTTTTCGCGTTGAAACTCAAAAAGTGAAGTTGGATAGGTTCAAGAAAAAGTATTTGTCCTAAAAAAATCCATTCAGAGGGAGTATGTTCCATTATTATGGAAGCAAATAACTATCAAAAAGACAAGTATTCTTCATTGAAAATAAATCTGAAAAATTTTTATTTGAACGTCTAACGAACTTAGTTTGCAGCAGCATTTGCTGCACAAGCCACTAGTAAAATTATATTGATTAAATGTGGCACTAACAATATTAATAGATTAATATTCTAAAAATATCGGATAAATAATTTTATTAAGACAAATTGTTATGAGTAGGCCTATGTGTATAATTTAAAAATTGATTGTCAATTATATCCTGTAGGACACAGCAGTTTAATTTATATTTTGCACATAAAAAAAAAAGATTTGCATATTACTCTCATATAGTAATGGAAGGAAAATGTGGATGTAACGAACTAAAAAATAAGCAAAGCATTCAGTATAGAAATAGCAAATGTCTGTGCTTTCAACACGAAACATGATATTGGAACCATATCTGATACAACAAAGATGTGTAGATTGAGAAATTGTCCTGTTGAAAAAAAATATAATTCTATCAGGTTGCAATATGCGCATGCTAGTTAGCATATTTCCCATTATGTGGATATATTTGCTGGTAAGTCAAATTCTCTTCAATTTTACACAGAGTTCCTCCTCATAGCCTGGAAATCCATCCCCAAACAGCTACAGAAATACGTCCACTGCGTTGTGTTGATGTTACATATTCTGGCTGGAACCTTGTGGACCCAATAGACGAAATACCTGAATAGGCCCGTGACTAGTGTTTGAGAACATCTTTTAATCTGAAAATATTACATTTTCCCATGGATATTCATAATATTCTTGTCAAAATGCGATGTGATCTATTCTATTTTTATGATCCAATATGATATTTATACGTGCAGGGAAGATGAAAAATTTTCCTGGAATACTATATAATACCCAAGAGAAATAAACAACATGTTTTAAACATTTCGGTGCAAAACAGACTCAATGTTTTATTTCTGTCGGTTACATATACCGTTATTGCTCTAAAAGGTTGTCTTTGGTTCGATTAGCTAGCTATGTACCTGCAACTCAGAGTTCAAATACCTCCCTTCCCAGGACGACATGTGGAGTGGGGTATGTAGACATATTACCAACATAATATCTCACAAAGTTCACTTCCACATTATTTCATAGATAAAAGTTTTGCGAGCTAGTGTACAAAGCCCAATATAAAAAAGACCACTGCAAAAATACCCACAACCAAAACGTCAATCAAATAATGCCACTAGTAAAAATTTCCAATATGCAGAAATGTACACAAATCAAAATGACAGCTGGTATAAATAATTTTGATCTACTAAGAGAAATGACAAACTGGTTAAGCCCACACCTTACTCCTAGAAGGTGACAATACAATGTTCTCCGATGATATGTAATTGTGAGAGATGTTGTTTTCATTTGTTCTTGGTTGGAGAGCAAGCCTCTTGCGTTTGTGAAGATCAGGAGTGTCAGCACACAGCGAAACGCTTGAATTCTTGTCATCCTGGAAAAAAAAATGAACAAGTAGACACAAGCCAACAAAAATGCAACATTAAAAAATCAGTGCTGGACTCATATACATTTCTCCAGGGGACCGGGGAGACAAAGACACAGGGGAAAGTACGAGGCGCATCCAGAAAGTAAGTTTCCCTATTTTAAAAAAAAAAGAACACACACTTTCAGGAAAACATTTATTGGCAACAGGTACAGCAATGTTTCAGCTATTTTTCAACATAGCCACCATCAGAATTGAGACACTTGTCGTATCGTGGGATCAAGTTTTGTATCCCTCTGTCGTAGAACTCTGCCGCCTGTGAATGGAACCAGCGTGTGACAGACGTCTTCAGCTCTTCGTCGTTGCCAAAACGCTCACCGGAGGACAGGAATTTCTTGAGGTGCAAGAAAACGTGAAAATCGCTAGGAGCAAGATCAGGACTGTAGGGTGGATGATCAAACAACTCCCAGCCAAATTCCGTCAAAACAGCTGCTGTACGCAGAGCCGTATGTGGACGAGCATTGTCATGGAGGAGCACAACACCTGCAGTAAGCATTCCACGCCTCTTGTTTTGAATGGCACGTCGCAATTTTCGCAGTGTTTCACAGTAACGGTCAGCGTTCACTGTTTCACCTCTTGGAAGGAAGTCATGAGCAGAATGCCCTTACTGTCCCAGAACACCGTGCACATCACTTTCTGTACCGACAGCGTCTGTTTGAATTTCGTCCTGACCGGAGATCCACTATGCCGCCAATGCATTGACTGCTGCTTGGTTTCCAGGGTGAAGTGCGAAATCCAAGTCTCATCACCCGTGACGATCCTGTCGAGGAACTCGTCGCCGTCATCGTGATACCGTTGCAGAAATGTCAATGCTGCTCCTAAACGTTGCATTTTGTGTTCGGGTGTCAGGTTTTTCGGCACCCACCTGGCACACACTTTTTTGAACAACAGGTGCTTAGTGACAATCTCATGCAACAAGGATCGCGACATCTGCGGAAAATGCTGCTCAGCTCCATAATCGTGAAGCAACGGTTCTCCATGATGCACTGCCGCACCAGCTCAACACGATCATCACTGATGAGGGACAGTCGCCCACTGCACTCTTCATCATGTGCACTTTGACGACCCTCGGAAAACTGCCTACACCAGCGACGCACCATCTGCTTACTCATGATGTTCAGCCCATAGACCTGACAGAGCTGCAATGAATTTCAATTGGCGCAATGCTTTGTGCATTAAAGAACTTTATCACCGACCGAACTTCACAGGCGGCGGGAGAAGGAATAAGAGCTTCCATTTCGGACCACTGCTGCCACGCTACTGGCACCAGGCGGGACCTGTCCGGCTGGCATATGATTGATACGTCATAGATCTGTTACGCATGCGCAATTGACACGGCTAATTACGTTTACTTTCAAGGGGAAAAAATCGGGAAACTTACTTTCTGGATGCGCCTCGTAGTTACAAAGCAAAATGAATCTATTGAAAAAATAAACAGTAACCTCTAAACAACATTACTTCCACCAACATTAAGCATCTGCATAGAAGACACTATTTTCAAACACAACTTAAATCAACTGTATTAGGTTAAGATTACAATTTATAACCAGCCTTTTTGTTTACATTAATATAATATGATTTTATTTGTCTTTGATGTTCACTTTAACATTTTTTTTTTCTTTTTACTTGGCGATTTAACGAAGCTGTATCAACTACTAGATTATTTAGCGTCGATGGGATTAGTGATAGTGAGATGGTATTTGGAGAGATGAGGCCGAGGATTCGCTATACCTGACATTCGCCTTACAGTTGGGAAAAACCTCAGGAAAAACCCAACCAGGTAATCAGCCCAAGTGGGAATCAAATCTACGCCCTAACGCAATTTCATATTTATTACAAAATATAAAACTAAAATACTGGTATATAAAAATATAACAATAATAATAAATTAAAATATAAGTTATATATACATTTTTATTTTATTCTATTTTTTATTTTATTTTTTTTTTTTGTAATTTCAGCCAATTTTGCCAAAATATACAGTAAAATATCATTATAACGAAATAAGTCATGTTGCGAGATTAGTGACTTGTGTCTTGAGATTGGAGGACCATGCTGAGAGATTAGTGAACTGTGTTTGGCAGAAAAAAATTAAATGGGGACAATAAGGGAACAATTACATGAAAAAAAGCTAACATAAAATAATTCAGAAACATCTGCATCATAGTACACATATCTAGATATTTAATGACCACGTGGCCATTATGCAATATTGTAATTATAAAATATGTTCCTACTTGCTAGCGAATTGTAGCCTACCCTATATTTAAAATATTTTTCGTTAAAAAGGTAGATTTGTTCGGCACGAGAGTGAAATTTGTATTTCGTTATACTGATTTTTTTTTCTTAAAAACGAAATGTGTTAAATTGAAATTATATGGTAAAAAGGTAGGAGACATAAAATAATTTCCTAATACTGAATATTTCCTTATACTGGCATTCATTATAACGATATTTTACTGTATTATACAGATAATCCACAAGAAAACTTAAATCTTGTGATGTGATGAATGCATGGTTTTGTGCCTCATCTTATTCTAAGGCTATGAACTCCAACTTCAATTACACGATATTGTGTGAATATGGATGAAAGTAAGGATAGGATGGGTATTTTCCGGGCTAGAGGGCCGTGGTCTGTCGGTGTTACAACCAAACATATCGTCCACTACTCCGGTGGACATCTTCAGTGGCGTGGTACACATGTGCGGAGAGATCTGCTGTGTGTATCAGGAACTGGCATTGAGACTGGCAGCACGTCGATATTTAAGGTGTGGAACTGTTGTTGCTTGTCGCTGTCGCCGCGGTCCGCACCAGTGGCTTCGGTGTTCTGATTGTTTGTCATAGTGTCTAAATGTGGGAGAGAAAGGGTTTGATGTGTGTGCTTCTGAGGGCCGGATACCAAGCTTTGTTGACCTTGAGTCCTTCCTCCTTATGGTTAAAGTTGTTTTTGTGTTTATGAATTTCAATAGCTTCCCGATGTAACCTGGCATAGAAGTGTGGCAAGATGCTTAGGATGTTGGTGTCCTGGAACCTGAAGATGTCCACCGTAGTGGACGAAACGTTTGGTTGTAACACTGACAGACCACGGCCCTCTAGCCCGGAAAATACGCATCCTATCAACACCGACCGTGAAAGCCTACATTCAAAGTAAGGACGTTCAAATTGTATACATTTGCAACACTGATTTCATATATTCAGTTGTAAAAAAAAAAAAAACAGAAAAACATTATAAACAAGTGAATTTAAATATTGTTTTTTAAAATTCACTGATAGAACATTAACAAATTTTCTTTTGCTCAGGGGAATAAATACCACTGGTGATACCTTATGAATTCATCATTCCAGAAACTGTTTTGCTTTGTATGATTAGCTTCAACTGTAAAGATTAACTACAAATTCCACACCTCTTCACGTTTTCTTTTCTTATGCTGCTGTGTTGATCCAGGAAATGGGGATCTCAATGTATCTTTATTTACTTCTTCATGCTTCTTCCTTTTGAACTGTAATGCTACACCAGAGTTACTGGTGTCAGTTGCAGGAAAATCTGTAGTTATGCTTTGTGCAAGACCAAAGTCAACCAACAGGAATCTGTAACAAGATAGACCAAGAAGACAACTTTACCAATTGATTCATGTTTACAACACCTCTTTAATAGATTCACATTACCAGTAAATTTCCTACAAACATTGTTTTAATTAATACATTTATAGCTTACAATTAACACTATAGTTCTTTTTTTAAACAGTGTTTTACTTTATTTTGCACATAGCTAAAATTTGACCTTGACTACATCTCTGCAGATGAAACAAAAAATCTCCCTCCCCTCCCCCCTCTCTCTCTAGTGCCTACCCATTTCAATTTGAAGACAGAATTTGGACTCACTTCGTCTCAAATTTCATCATTTAAATTTGTACCTGTCACTTCTCTTTAAATAGAAAGGTCATTTTCTACGTACAAAAATATTTTGACAGCTGAATGCATGAACTTGATTGCTGAAAATCTGGAAAGTGTGTTAGTAGTTTTTTTTTTAATTGGTTATTTTACGACAGTTTATCAACAGCTATGATTATCTATTGTCTGAGTGAGATGAAGATGATAATGCCGACAAAATGAGTCCAGGTCCAGTGCTGAAAGTTACCTAGTATTTGCTCTTAACCCCTTACTGCATAGAACAGTTTAATATTCGAATAACTTAAATAGTTCTCTCCTTCTCAACTGATGTCACATGATCAAATCCAGTTATTAACAGTGTGCCATATCTGTTCCAGTATGCAGTTTGAAATATTATATGCTTATTTTATAAGTAGGGAACGGAATTTGGAGCAGTAAAAGCTAGTATTGGCATCTACACAGCCATTTGTTTACAACCCTTTATACAAAGTCCTCCCCTCCATGACATACTCGCAGCTCTCTGCACGTCAACAACAGGTGAACGGGACAGTTGTCGCATAAGAACGTCAACATGCAGGTTTGCAGTTCAGAGTAGTGAAGTGCAGGTACAATGCTGAAAGTGGAACCAACTAACAATACAAAATTGAAAGACTATATTTCTAAAAGCTCCAGATCGAGTATCAAAATTCAGGAAACAATTCCCTTAATTGTCACTTCCCCCATGTCCAGTTCTTAAGAGATGGGAGTCATGGTTAGAAGCTTGCAATTATTACGCACATCACCTCCAATCTGTGAAGAAATTGGTCCAACCTTTCGATCCCGATGACGTGGCTGCGATTCAAATACGCCAGGAACTGCTAAATGATAGAACAATCGAAAAAGAAGTCACGGATATTAAGTCAAATTTTTTATATTTACCGGATGCCATTATTCGATTAGAAAAGTCAGGAGTATAACTAGTTGAGCAAATAAATATTATGGGGACTATTGTAAATAAACTGAGTGCAGTAGAAGGTGAAGTAGGAAAACGTGTTGGTGAAAAAATGAACATAGTTTTGATTAAAAATGATAGGTACAGTATTCTTAGTCGGATTTCAGATGTACTAACAAAGATGTGTCCCAATGACGTCATTCAACATGTGAATTTAATTGACGTATCTTGTTTCAAGTACTCTCCAATTGTCTCTGCAGATGTTAAAAAATTTCCTTCCTTGCAACAGAGCGAAGTTGTATTTTGAAAATTTGAAAATGATATTTACTATTTATTATAACAAGGCACAGCAGGAATAATTGTTTCATCAACAAAACATAGCATTAATTGAAAATGCCATTTCGTTTGCTTCTACATTTTGTTCAACATTTAATGATACTGTATTAGGCTATGTTGTGAACATTGTAGTATATTGCATATATTGTAAATACTGTAATGTACGTTGTATACATATTACATATTTCATGATATTGTAAATAAAGGTTTTAATTTAACACGCTCCTGACAGAAAAACACACATATTCAGAGGCGAGTTCCATACAGAAGACAACTGTGTATCAGCCATCAATGTTTCCACTGACACGCGAGGATGTAGAGATTGATATTTAATTATGTATATATTTGTAATATTGTTTATTGGTGTCTTGTGGTTGCCAAGAAAAACACATGTAGTTCAAAATGAAATGCAGATTATGTATGTAGGCCACTATAAGTCATTAAACTATAACATTTGTTTATTCTGAAATACGTTTACTGCACATTGCGTGTAAGTTTGTATGAAGTGGACTGTACTCGTCCACGCTGCTCGCTTGACAGTCACTGAGCTACGAGTATCTAGACTGCGTTTCACCATTCGTTATCATCATCATATCCGTCACGTATTAGACCCTACAGGATCTGTTACGGTCTCATGCCAGCGCTTTCGTGGTCTTCCGAATTTCCTCTTTCCTCTTGGTACATAAGTAAGAATCTGTTTAGGCCATCTAGTGCGATCCATCCTTTCGACATGTTTTTGCACTGAAGTCGATATTGTTGAACAAAATTAACTATAGGATTCATTTTGAGTTCCTGCAATATGTCCACATTTTTACGGTGTTCCAGCAAAGAGCATCCCGCTGTTCGTCTCATGAACCTCATTTCCACTGTCGTCAGCCTTTGCTCATCAGCTTTTCTGATTGTCCATGCCTCGCTACCGTAAGTGAGGACCGGTCGAGCTAGTGTTTTATATACCTTTAGCCTTGTATGCTTCTGAACATGGGAGGATTTGAAGACGGCGTTAATGACACCATTGATTTTTATAAATTTAGATATTTTATTTGACATATCTTCATCAGTGATATAAGAGAGGTTATAACCTAAATAGTTAAATGAGTTAACACGTTCAATTAAAGTATTATTTATCATGATCTTACTTGGAATTGGGTTCTCTCCCACTGGACTACTGTGCGACAGGCTTGTAACCTATCCACAGGAACTCCATATTACCATTCGTTATAATACTCCAAATTCCTTTCCCTGATTATAAGTTATATGAATATAAAACCGATATGTGCCATATCTGTCCCAGTATGTGGAAAGGGGTTAATACGGAGGTTGAGGGAAAACCCCAGAAAAAACGTCAACCAGGTAATTTGCCCCAACCAGGATTTGAACTCGGGTCCGCTCGTTTCATGGTCAGACATGCTAACCGCCACTCTACAGCATAATGTACATTACTCTCGGTTTTGTGAACACGACATGCAACTTTCGCAGCTGCAGTAGGAAAGTAGAGATATGTGACTACTTACTTCTTATTTTCACGGTCGTAAAGGAAGTTGCTAGGTTTGATGTCTCGGTGGATGATGTTGAAGGAATGAACCCTGCGCAGAGCAATGAACAGGTTGAGCATGTAGTCGCGCGTCTCTGACACAGTCATGTCATGCATGTAATCCTGCCAAACAAGCACAACCAGTACTCAATTATTACATTTCCGTGTGCAGCAAGAGTCTGATTTTCCCCTGCATACTCAAGACATTCAGACATGGTAAACAGAAATAAATTACTTGAAATTTTATTACCTAATCAAATTATTTCTTCTGCAATTTGTAACATTTATAATAACCAAATTACAATCAATCTAAAAATTAGAAACTAGAAAGTTGAATTTTTTTTCTTAGAAAACTAGTTTTCTAAATGCAAAAAGCAGTAGTATACTAGTAATAGAGGAGAATTGTTGCATGGAAAAATCATTTGAATTACGAAAATTAGACCAATATTTATATGATGTTAAATAATACAATAAAAAATTAATAACTCAAAAATTAATTGAGATATCTGAATGAAAATTTGTATGATGCATGCCCATATAGCCTGTAATACACGATAAAAATGTCTGTTTCATAGGACTGAAAATATTTGTCTAATGGGTAGTACATGATATTTACTATCGTTGACTGAGCAGAAAACAAGAAAGTGGTGAACAAAACTACGGATTAAGTAATTAAAAACATTCGGGCTCTGGCTTCCCAGTAGCGGTCGACTTCCTTGGAGGATTTCAGAGCAGGGCATTTTGCAAGATGTTGTCTATCCATGTCTTCCTGTTGACGGCACAAAATGCAGGATGCTGATGGAAGGATGCCAAGACGATTGAGGTGTTTACCCAGGATGTCATGTTCAGTGTTAAGACGAAAGCTTGCAACTGCCAGTCTTCTGGGTTCAGGAGATATATCCTTCAGTAATTTCCTACGTTGTTGCGAAATGTTTATGTCCAATTCTTGTTGGTGATCGTTTTTTTGTAGTTGCTTGATATATTGTTTTAATGAGCTAAATGACAAAGGTTTCTGTGGGTTTATTTTGAGATTGGACTGAAAATATAGAAGTCACAAATTTCAGAGCTCCATCACCTTAATTACCAGAGCCTGAATATGAGGTAAAAAAGGGGAGTATGACTTTAATATGAAAAAGAATATAAGACCTGTGAGTACATAACGTATAAATTATGTTACAGACTAATACGAGTAACTCCAATATTTTGCACAGACAGTATTTCTCTCCCTCCTTCCCATCACTTGTGATGCTCCTTTTTAGTGACCAGTGGATGGAAGGCAGTGCTTTCCCCCTCTGTGCATGTTGGGGCCACGTAGTAACTTCTGCAGACAGTTGAAACTTCTATGTGTCATGAATAGAGAGCGGAATTTTAGGCCCTAAAAAGTGGCATTTTAGGCGCCTAAAATAGGCTCTTAAACTCCTTTATTTAGACTCTATAAAATAAAAATAGGTTTCTTTTTTTATTAAAGATGTCACTAATATAAGATTCATCATTTATTTAATACAAAATTCTAGGCCCGAAAGAAACTTCCACACATTTCACATTTTACAAGGGTACACCAGCGAATAGGGATTATAAAGAATGGACACTTCGCGTCGGTACCTTTGATGTAGCCGGACTGATTTCAATGACCTTCAAGCCAGCTAGAGCGTGAGATTCTGCTTTCTCCCTAGAGTTGGCGCTGACATCACACCAGCTAGCAGTCGACACAGCGGAAATATAACACATACAATTAATACATCTAGGTACATTATGTACTCAAATAAATAAATTGGATCCATAAAACAATAAATCCTTCATTAACTGTAATGTCTAGACTCTAGAGTTCCTTTATAATGAGAGTTCAGACGTTGACCCCTACAACAATTAAAATATGTAATGATTTGATAGCACTGAAAATGAAAAAACAAAACTCTTACGAGAAGTAAAACCATATACCTATATTATATTATATACAAATATTAAACGAATTCGATACTTAATTTTATAATGTATTGTATTATTTTATAATATAATTTATGATATCTGAAATATAAAATATTATTATTACAACTAGTTTGTCACTGAGAAATAAGGAAAAGCTGTTAACTTGAATTTATTTGAAGCAAAGCGTTACTGGATTATGCAATAAGGTAGGCGATGTTTGGATCCTGTGCCTTAATTCTATTCTCAATTATTATCTTAGTGTATACTCAATTACACTAACCTCTAGCGCTTGAAAGTGGAACTAGCCGCTGGCGCACAGAGAAACAAAACACAGGAAAATTCGCTCAGTGTCCATTCTTTATAATCCCTATTCGCTGGGTACACATGCATACACAAAATGAAGACACTTACACTGAATCTCTTATGTGGGAGGTATGGCATAATGAATACCACACAGTCTCCCTGACGCAGACATAAGTCGATGCCACTCACATTGTCAGAGCCCCTGAAACAGATGGTGTGTGTTTAAGCAATCAAATATATTGCTCTATTCAAAATCCAATATGCATAAATATAAAAGGTTCGAAGAGAGAATAAATCACTAGTCTGGCTTCGTTTATAGAGGTATTAAGACTAAGAAAGCATTTCCAGTTTTGTCATGTAAAGGGATCCGTGATTCTATATAACAACCTCTACATCAATTTACATAGGTAATAATGAATTTGATTTCATTCTAAAAATGCCTTCATATTATGAAAGCAATTCTTTATAGATCACAAGTCCTAAAATACGTCTTCTGTAATTTGAGGATTGCTATGTATTCCCCCGCAATATAGGTTATTTCAACATGGAGTCTTCTACTAGAACCACATGCAGAGATTTCTTTTTGTAATCCTATGACGTTTAAGTGATCAGATCTTACTGACATGATAAAGGCTGAACTACAAGTATTTCACAACTTCAATCAACCATGCAGTGAATAAAAATAATACAACACTACTACTGCTACTAGAGAGTTCAGGCTAATAAATTGTCTGTTAAATGTTGTTGTTTTCTAATGCCAGGCATTTGACAATAAAGTCATTTGACCTCTTGCACTCCAATACTTTTCAAAGATATTATCATGACTAGCCACTGAAGCACAGATTTTGAGGTGTTCCGAATCCATTTCTTGGTTTGAGTTGCACAATGAGCAGTTAGGGGATTGATATATTCCAATTCTATGCAGGTGCTTGGCCAAACAATCATGGCCTGTTGCCAATCTAAATGCAACTACAGACGATTTTCGTGGTAAATCGGGAATTAACTGCGGATTTTCATGCAGAGAGTTCCATTTTTTCCCTTGAGATTGAAAAATATTGGAGTGCAAGAGGTCAAATGACTTTATTGTCAAACGCCTGGCATTAGAAAACAACAACAAACAACAACAACAACATAGTTTTCGCAGTGATCACAATAGCCTATATCTCTAGAGTGGTGTGCTACAATTCTGAGGTTATTTTCAATTATTTGAGTAACATCAAGAATCACTGACAGAGTAGGTATGGTTTGTTTAGGCTTTTGATGTGCTTTTTCATAATATCCTATTTCGCGGATAGGTACACAGATTTACCCTGAACCGAAGAAAGAAGTGCTTTCCCGCGTGATTTCGTGTGCAAATGTCTAGGAAAATCACTGATCAGATATATAAGAAATGAAGGTATTTGAGATGGTCTGAGTGGGTTTATGGTTTAGTTTTCGCAGTGATCACAATATCTCTCTAGAGTGGTGTGCTACAATTTTGAGTTTATTTTCAATTATTTTAAGTAGGTATTTTCTCCTTATCCTTCAAAGAGGTGGAAAAATTCAAATATCTTGGAGCAACAGTAACAAAGCTAAATGACACTCGGGAGGAAATTAAACGCAGAATAAATATGGGAAATGCCTGTTATTATTCGGTTGAGAAGCTTTTGTCATCTAGTCTTCTATAAATGAATACAATATAATATTTTATTACTCAGTCAATGACAAATCAATGTGAAATAATGACTTATTTTATAGTCATTAAGTTTATATACATGAATTACAAAATTGCGAACGTTTTCGCCTATTCAGGCATCCTCAGGCAGAGTTATACAATATCTCAATGTCACATACGTAGCTATTGGTGGTGAGTACTATTTGAATTAATGATGTACAAGCCATCTCCATTAATAAAATGTAATATTACAGGTAGTAAACTTAATAATGTTAAAAATGTTAAAACCATTTAGTAATTAAACTTCATAATATGTGGAACTCGTCTCACCACTACGTAAGTACCTCCATAATTTAGCCCTCCAATTAATTTTTCAAATTTTACTAAAATTGATATTAATTATTATTTCATTACAAATAATTTACATTAAACACAGGATGTTATAATAATCCATACAGTTGCTAACTATGCAGTTGTCACATTTTAAATCGACGTGAGTACTTTTAAAATATCCAATGCGATTACATTTTACATTTGATATTCCCATTTCTATTATATTTTTTATACATTTCAGATATTCACCACTCAAAGGACTGAACAAGAGTTCCACATATTATGAAGTTTAATTACTAAATGGTTTTAACATTTTTAACATTATTAAGTTTACTACCTGTAATATTACATTTTATTAATGGAGATGGCTTGTACATCATTAATTCAAATAGTACTCACTACCAATAGCTACGTATGTGACATTGAGATATTGTATAACTCTGCCTGAGGATGCCTGAATAGGCGAAAACGTTCGCAATTTTGTAATTCATGTATATAAACTTAATGACTATAAAATAAGTCATTATTTCACATTGATTTGTCATTGACTGAGTAATAATATATTATATTGTATTCATTTATAGAAATTGACAATCTGAATATTCCATCATGCTTTCTAAGTTAATCTAGTCTTCTGTCAAAAAGTCTGAAAGTTAGAATTTATAAAACAGTTATATTACCGGTTGTTCTGTATGGTTGTGAAACTTGGACTCTCACTTTGAGAGAGGAACAAAGATTAAGGGTGTTTGAGAATAAGGTTCTTAGGAAAATATTTGGGGCTAAGAGGGATGAAGTTACAGGAGAATGGAGAAAGTTACACAACGCAGAGCTGCACGCATTGTATACTTCACCTGACATAATTAGGAACATAAAATCCAGACGTTTGAGATGGGCAGGACATGTAGCACATATGGGCGAATCCAGAAATGCATATAGAGTGTTAGTTGGGAGGCCGGAGGGAAAAAGACCTTCGGGGAGGCAGAGACGTAGATGGGAAGATAATATTAAAATGGATTTGAGGGAGGTAGGATATGATGGTAGAGACTGGATTAATCTTGCACAGGATAGGGACCAATGGCGGGCTTATGTGAGGGCGGCAATGAACCTACGGGTTCCTTAAAAGCCAGTAAGTAAGTAGGTATTTTCTCCTTTGTGTTGTGTGTAGCAGGGTCGAAGATTCAATATGGAGTGTCTCCTGGGAGACGGAAAAGACTGAACAGCAAATAGAAAAATCTGAAGAGCTCTGTATCGAACAACTCCGCAAGGTAGAGGAGGACTGACGAAGTAAGCAGGATATGATTAACCGGTTTATTTAACCAGGATCTGATTGGTGATTTTAAAACAATAATTATCCCATAAATGTCCATACCCTATATCCTGTAAACACTGCAGTTCCCGCTCTGTGCGTGATGGTAGTGTAGTTGGTACTAGATGCTTGATGGCAAACTGGCGTGCCACATGCTTGCTGTCGGTATTAACGTTCTTCAGAGTGCCAAGGAACACCGAGCTAAATGTTCCTTCTCCCACTTTTCGGTGAACATGAAAATGTTCTGCTAAAACAGGCAGTTTCGTAAGCAGATACTGAATTTGACTCTGGTCACCTACAAAGCAAAGCATACGGAAACACATAAAAAAGTACTTAATCCTGCGTAATTTAACAAAATGATATGCTCTTGCCCCACAATCTGTAACAGCATGGAAATGAAATGCTTAAATAAAACTTACGATCAAATGATATATCCTTTTCGACTGCAGTTCCTGCTACGGACAGTGAGGTCTGAAACGACTGTTTATGCTCCAGGCTGATGTGATCTTTCGGCTCAACATTATCCTGTCCTTTATTATGGTAAGAGATGTCACCTGCATCTTCTCGAGTAATTTCACTACATTTAGATAATTTGGTTACGTTATAACCATAACTAATTTGTTCTTCTTGCCCAGTATTACTAAAAAATGGTACTCGAGATGAAGCCAGAACTTCCATTTTATCATATTATCTGTCTGAAATAAAAGACAGATTTTATTTAATAAAGGAAGAACGAAAGCATAGGCCTACTGTATACCGGTACCGATAACAAAAATTTGCAGCGGTCATTTTGGAACATACATTATATTACCCAATTCATGTCCATATTATTGCAGCACGATAAACAAATTGATACTTTAAAATATAACAATTTATGGATTTTCTTACCTACCTTATGTATCTTCACTATTTACTCAAACCAAACTCCAGTTTGTTTACACATTCTGAAAAGACCCGCGTAAGGACTAGTTACCAACATCACCAATTTTCTCTTCCAATTTCATTGCATACTGAATTACATAACAGAAGATTCGTACAGTTCTGCAATTTATAATTCATATTATGTGCTACATTACAAAGAACACATGTAAATCTGGAAAAATTGCATTTAATATGGAAACATGGAAATATCAATACTTTTAAAAGGGAACTGCTTTGTACACACGTCACAAGTAGTGAGGTAAAAACAACTCGTTGGGTAAAAATATTCAACTATCGATTGCAAGGAATATTGTCATAAAAGCGGCCTTAATAGTTCGTGTCAACACCACCAGAGTCACTGTAGAGCGCAATGGGCGCAATATTGATGTGAAACCAACGAGCACAGAATACGTGCTCGTTGTGTGAAACATTGAAAGCGGATTATTTTTTATTTATTTATTTTATTTTATTTTTTTACTGTTGGTCAGGCATGCTGGCTTCCAGATCAGGAGGTCCCGGGTTCGATTCCCGGGCTAGGCTCTCGGTGAATTTTTCTTGAAGAAGAGGAATTCCCTGGGTGTCTAGAGTCTGGAAATTTGTGTGATTGTGAGTATGCCGGGTTAATATAAATTAACCAATCATCACAATATAAAAATACGTCAGGACTGTCGCTGGGCAGTAACTTGAACACACGTTTCAGCGTCACATTGATGACAAGTAACTCCATATGTTAGCACAACCATAAAGCATCTAATAGATGCTATAGAGTTACCAACAATGAAAAAAAAATAAAATAAAATAAAATTAAAAAAAAAATAAGAAAGTTTTGAGAAAAGAAATGCGAAGTCACGCTTGACGTGCGCAATATTGTTTTAAACTAGTTTCTTAACTTGAAGCTGCGTCTCCCTTGGGACAATTTGGACATTCTGAGCCCATTTCACTTTTTTATGTAAATTAGGCATAGGCTACTCTTTTCCCGCACCCAGTATGGACACCATTTTTCCGGGATCCATACTTAAGCAATGGCAGAATTTCAAATGCTTACTGTAACAACACTATAAGTCACAGCCGAATAATATTAGTAGTTAGGCCATGAATCAATGTAATTTATGTGACCACGCCCAATGAAACCACCTCCTCTCGCTACGGGAATTAGGGTGCCAAAGCTGCGCGGACTTTCTCAGTAATATCTCGACATCGAGAGCTGCTACACACCTGGCCAACCATTCGTTTGATTTTTAATTGCGATTTCTACAAAATTAAAGTGATAATATACACGTATCGAACACTCTGGACGAACCATTACGAAAAATTTGTGAGCTAGGACTAATTTTGGAATGTCGCTTCACATGAAAAGAATATAATTATATTGCATGCTCATTATTAATTACTTCTCTTAACATAGACCGCTAATCTTCTCCATCTGTAAACAACTGCATGTAGCAAAGCTTACGAAAGTTGTGTAGAGATAAGAATTTCTTAACTCACAAAAGTCATATTTTGGTGTTCTTTTAAATTCACTTCTAGGATGAATGGTTACATTATTTAAAATTTTATTTTCCTACAATATCTTTTGCAACTGGATGAACAATGTAACGTGATTTGTTGCTATACTGTCTGCCATTTACTTTCATCAAGTTACAAAACCTGTTATAATTTCAAT
Source organism: Periplaneta americana (assembly GCF_040183065.1). NCBI lineage: Eukaryota > Metazoa > Arthropoda > Insecta > Blattodea > Blattidae > Periplaneta > Periplaneta americana. The sequence continues at coordinate 171,395,315 of NC_091128.1, forward strand.
ATGTAAACCAGTTTTGCAAATTCAACAGGTCACCTTTTATTTTTACGCAAAAATGAAACAAAATCACATCACAAGAAAACTAATTACCGATAAGTTTAATCATTATACATTAAAAGTGAGTATTTTTCTTATCTCCAAGCTATGTCATATTCATTGCCCATCGTTATCATTACTTCATCCTCAGAAGTTTCATATCCAAGATTTTGTTCTTAAAATAGCTGGTAAAAAAAATGGAGCTTTACGACATCCAAGGAGCCTATTAACAGCGTTCACTTTTTCTGACATCAGTTACACATCTTTAGGATCCTCTGGGGTCTGACACATTCCTACAATATTTTCTTCCTTTTGTTAATGCTTTTCACTCTACTCCTAAAATTACAAGAAGATTCTCCTCTAACAAGGACAGTTGTCTTAGTCTTACTAAGATTAAGGATAATTCTTTTTGCCTTTTGAAACTGGAAAAGCCATTTCCAGGCTATTTCAAGATACCTTCCTGTCACCAACAGCACAGTCCTTTCCAAGATGAACAAGTATTCCAAATGTGTGAAGAACCTTGAGGTAATCCTCGGGGATTTCAGTAACACTTCTAGTATAAAAGTTTAATTCCAATTTTCCAAATACCCTACCTCGGACAATCAAGGAATGGCCAAATTATTATTAGTAAAAACATTTTTACAAATTTGATTATCAATAAAGAAATGAATTATGGAAATTCATGTTGTCACCACTGTGGAGTAACGGTTAGCATGTCTGACCTGAAACAAGCAGGCCCAGGTTCAAATCCTAGTTGAGGCAAGTTATCTGCTTGAGATTTTTTCCATTATGAGCAAATGCTGAGTAACTTTCGGCAATGGACCCAGGACTCATTTTGCTGGCATTATTACCATTTCACTCAGACGCTAGATAACCATAGCAGATGTTAAAGCATCATAAAATAACGAATTAGAAATCCGTGTTCCTTTTCATTATTAGATGCTTTATTAAGAGGAGAGGATGGTTAAATATAGTGAAAAACCAGTAAATTTTCAAAAGTTTTTTTTCCTTTACAGCAATCTTTGATATGTGAAAAATATATTACATAAAATTTAATGCAAATTTATGATATTAGCTGCTGTGTCGCCATTTTTAAAGCTCTGATGTACAGAGTTTTAAGTGACAAACTTTGATGGCAATTTCTCGTAAATTAATTAATTAATTAATTTTTTTTCAAAAGATATTTTTAAATGCTGACATGTGAAAAATGCATTATTACATAAAATTCAATGCACATTTATGGCCGTGTCAGCTTTTGTAATGCCATTTTTAAAGCTCTGGTGCAAAGGGGTTTTTAAATAACAATAAACTTTGATTGCAGTTTCCCATAACTTTGTTTTATTCCATACAGAAAGTTACATAGCTTCGGAACTATTAATGCTACATGCATAATGTTTGGTACACATTCTTTATGCTATTAGGAAACTTTTCTATGAAAAATAAATTTATTTTGTTGCATTTGAAAAGTATGCCTCCATATTTCTATAAAATAACTAAAATTCATTCTTAAAATTAATTTTTTATCTTAAAATTTTGAAAGCCAATATCAAAACTGCATTCCAGACATTTTAAACATGCTTTTATAAGTAAAATTCATAGAAATTTTGAATTGAGGGGCGTTTTCACAAAACTCGTTATCTACATTTTTTTCGATTTTGAGATTTTAGCGTATCCTTATGTTTTTGGATCAGGAGAATCCAATGGTGCTATCAGAATTAAGCTAAAGTTGGTAAGTATATCAGTAAATTGGTCTTGAAATAAAAGAGATTTTTCAAAACTCGGTATCTACAGTTGTGTATTTTAGAAAAGAGCTCTCTTGAAAAAAAAAAAAAACAAGATTTTGTAGATAACGAGTTTTGTGAAAATGCCCCTCAATTTATCATTAAACATGGCTCACATATAGACTATCCATCCATTTTAGTGGATTACTGTATCCTGTTATTTTATTTTATTTTTTTTTAATTTGGGTTACAATTTTCTTTTTCAAAAACTAATATCGAATTTAAATTGTTGCACCAATGATATTTTTAGATACAAAAAATGAAAATTATATATCAATTAGGAAAAATTTTCAAATTTCACCATCCTCTTCCCATGAATAAAAATGAAATTCTTTATTAGTGAGCTTTAGGCCGTTTCTATTCCAGTGAATGTAGCTCAACTATAAGGATCAGTAAGAAAATAATCTCACTGTACTCCAACACTTATTTGACAAATGTATGGAAATGACAACCAGCTCTGACAGTCATTCACCATTTCATATCAGTGAGGTTGTTTGCTTGCATTTGATAATAAATCAGCTGTTAATAGTTTGCTGTAACTACAATTTATTCTGAGATATTGTTGCCATAAAATCTGCCTAAAATCAATTTCTTTCACTACACATTGTACGTCTGTTCATTTATATTTTTTATGCTGTATAAGTTGAGGCATTTCATAGTCACTTCTCTCAAAAATGAACATGTATTAAAACTTAATGTAAAGAAAACACACATATTTATCTGAACAGAAATTTGCATGTAAAAAGTATCAATTACCACACTGAAAACAGTCTTGATGTATTAAATATTTTATTTCATTTAATGCATATAAGTCTAATTTCTAGGAACTTGAATTGTGTGAGTAATTTTGGGAACTGAGATATTCAGCAGCATACGGTGATGACGTTTTCGAGGAAGCAATTCCACGGAAACCCTGTATGTAGGCAACAGGCATCGAAGCCCAATCATACATACAGGCACTGCTTCCCTTCACGTCACATTACTGCATGCCACTGGAGATATTACATTTCTGGTATATTTATAACAAAAGCATGTCTATAATATAAAAAGAATACTTATGATGTCCCTTCATAATAGTAAAATTAATTATAGCTAAACATTTTCTACTGTAGATCCTACATCTAGCAAGTCTACAATTTTTATGATGTATACCATTAGTATTAATTGGCTATACGTATTGCAAAGTGATGTAATAAAAAGCAAAATGTAATATGGTATATAAAAATATAGTTATGTTAAGTATATCACAAATATATTATTGGATTCATTCATACATAATGTTCTGTCAAAGGGCAGGTCTTCTACTGCAAACCCAGCATTCTCCAATCTTTCCTATTTTCCGCCTTCCTCTTAGTCTCTGCATATGATATCTTAATGCCGTCTATCACCTGATATCTTCTTATGCCCGAACTTTTCTTTCTTCCAGTGCATCTATCAGTAGGCAGTTTCTTCTTAGCTAATGACCCAGCCAATTTCTTTTTCTCTTTCTGATCAGCAGGCTTCGAGACTTCGGACCCGATAGAGCAGTTCAGTGGGAAATCCGCATAACGGCGTACTGAGTATAGTGGTAAAGCGTACAGTGGGTGGGGGTACTGTAGAATGAATGACAACAAATACGCAAAGGAAAATGCTCTGGATTTGAAGGTTCTGACGAATCATTTGGTTTTCATACAAACTGTGTCTCAAACTATTACACGGTTAGAAAAGTCAGAGCAAGAGATGCCGGAAGCCCTCAAATTAATTTAGAAAATGATGCAGAGAATTAATGAGACATCAAGTACACCGGTTACTGAACGTGTAAAACAGAAGTGGAAATCAATTTTGTGTAAAAATAACGGATATGGGACATTGTCTAACAAACAGTAAAATTAGTGGACATGGAGTCACTCGAGAAAAAAGGACTGTCTCTTAGCGACTGCAATGATGTTAGGTTTTTTCGTTTTGCTCCTATCACGTCATGCGGCGTAGAGCGCAGCTTTCTACAGTACAAGATTTACATTTGAGACACTGAGAATGTATCTTGTAGTAGGTACATTGCAATTCGGTACTGTAACTCCACTTCCTAAAGACGACCGATAGGATAAATGAAAAAATTAAAATTGCTACATGCTTATTTCCATCATTAAAACTGTGTATAATTAAACACAAATGCTTATAAAAGACAGGAGAATAAATGCTTTTCACATTCTTTTGACATTGTCATTGTGTAATGTATATTTACTTTCAGAATGTACATATGTGTGTTTCCCCATTCTACCGTACTCCACTCTAAATAACAATGTTGTTACCTCAACACATCTCTATCTACCTGCAGCGAGTCAACAACCTATAGTGCATGCACAGTAAACTTATTGTATCGGGTCCAAAGTTTCGAAGCCTGCTGATCAGCTTCAGCAATATTTTTTCTTCATGCACTCTTTCTAGCACAGCTTCATTTCTTATTCTGTCCGTTCATTTCACACACTCCATTCTTTTCCGTCCATATTGTAAAACTCTTCTGTATATATTTCAACTAGATTGTGACTATAATAACATTAAGACTTTATAGTACTATTAAGATTTATTTTGACATGTTCCATATTCTAGCTGTGAAGCGATGTATGAATATCATGGAATGTAAATAAATACAATACAATAATATTCATCTTGAGTCTTGCGTACACTGCTTTTAACACTTTATTACAGAAGACTGATAAATGGGCAACTTACTAGTGTTATATATTTGAAGCGGTCAATGGAATAAGGACCGAAGTCCAAGTTTTGCCGAAAATGGTTTTTTGAGTGCAATCTATATATATAATTTGAACTGGTAATGGAAATTACGGGAAAACGGCTGAACGGATTTTAATAAATGGCCCCTCATTTTGAAGCTTGGAACCCAAAGTTTTTCGGAAAAGTAGTAGTTTTCAGTGAAATGTCAATTTTCCTACATAATTTTCCTATTTTCCAAAATCCATCTGTTGTCAGTTTTGAGAACTAGTTTTATTCAATCACGGCAGACTTGATTGAATTTCAGAACAAAACACACACTACAATAAACAATAGGCTATTACACGAAGGCCATGACCTGCAGGATTGCCGACATATTTAGAGCTCATTTCAATTTGTTATTAAAAACTGATTCTGCAGTGTATAATTTTCTAAGTACAGCTGTGTATTGGATATTCAAATCTACGAAACTTGAGGTGGTTTGATGACATTATTATCATTAGAAATTAAATTTTATTATAGTTAATATCATGATGCGTCTATTTTTCATAAATTGTACATAATATTGATGCTATAGTGATGATATGAAAGTGAAACGTTTTGAGGTTATGTAAGTAAATGTAGAGAATATCTTAATTTAGATCTTCATTTCTATAATTTACTGAGTGACTGCTATATATAACTACAAAACTTAAGATAATAATATTGTTATTAAAAATCAATAATTTTTATACTTATTAACCCAGTGGAGTTGGGTCTTTTTCATATACTTAATGACGGTGTAGTGTAGATATTGATATGTGTCATTGTCTTCAGTATTGGCTCGAGAGAGCGCAAAAATTACAGTTCCTAAGGAAAGATCAAAAGGTATTACTTACTGATAAAATAAGAGGCCTAGAAAATTTTGTAGTCTCCAGATCATTTCAGCAAGATCTCTTAGTACGATAAAATGAATTTACGCTCTACATTTCAAGTTCTACATGCAGCAGCTATACGAAAATGCTATTGTTCGAAAGCTAAGCAAACCTGACATTTTTTTAACTTTTGCCTACAATTCACAATGACCTGAAATACTGACACTACTACTGCTATCGTCCTGACATTGATACTTGCGTTTTCGCGTTGAAACTCAAAAAGTGAAGTTGGATAGGTTCAAGAAAAAGTATTTGGCCTAAAAAAATCCATTCAGAGGGAGTATGTTTCATTATCATGGAAGTAAATAACTATCAAAAAGGCAAGTATTCTTCATTGAAAATAAATGTGAAAAAATTTTATTTGAACGTCTAACGAACTTAGTTTGCAGCGGCATTTGCTGCACAAGCCACTAGTTTACTCTTAAAGGCAAGGCGCACATAATGCACTATTAAAATGACCAATATCCATGCCCGTTATTATATTACAGGGGCTTAAAAATTTCAATCCATGGAACAAGGTCCGATGTCCGGGACTTCGGACATTATTGTATTGGCTGAGCTACGAGTATGATTCGGAGAGTGTCTCATAGAGGCGCTGCAGGTGGAAAAGTGGATATCCCAAGTGAATGGATTGAACTTGTTAAACGTCACTTCCAAGTTGTTGAAATGACACACGCTGTTTTCAAAGGCTTTGATGGGTATTTCACATAGTTTTTCAAGAAAAGCGCATCTCAAGTGTTTCAGGTATCAAAATACAATATTTTCCCATATCATCATTTGCACAAACACCAGGTAGAGGTCGTAAAGTAATGAGCGGAATGGTCATGTCATGAGCAACTTCTGTCTCCTCAAGAATAACGTGACTCCCAACCTCAATGTACCACAGCTGTGTTACGGGCAGTTAAAAGTGCAAAGATACGTGATGTATCTATTCACTCGTTCATTCGTAGTGTTCTGCCCAAGGGCAGGTCTTTCACTGCAAACCCAGCATTCTCCAGTCTTTCCTATTTTCTGCCTTCCTCTTTGTCTCTTCATATCACCCATATATCTTAATGTCGTCTATCATCTGATATCTTCTTCTGTCCCAAACTCTTCTCCCGTTCACCATTCCTTCCAGAGCATCTTTCAGAAGGCAGTTTCTTCTCAACCAGTGAACCAGCCAATTAATTTTTCTCTTTCTGATCAGTTTCAGCATCATTCTTTCTTCACTCATTCTTTCCAACACAGCTTCGTTTCTTATTCTCTCTATCCATTTTACATGCTCCATCCTTTTCCATATCCAAATGCTTCTAGTCGCTTTTCTTGACTTCGTCGTCCATGTTTCTGCCCCATACAATGCTACACTCCACACAAAGCACTTAATTAGTCTCTTCCTTAGTTCTTTCTCCAGAGGTCCGCAGAAGATGCTCCTTTTTCCATAAAAAGCTTCCTTTGCCATTGCTATCCTCCTTTTGACTTGGCAGCAGCTCATGTTACTGCTTATAGTACACCCAAAGTATTTGAAGCTGTCCACTTGCTCTACTGCCTCATTTAGAATTCGCAAGTTCACCTTCTTTACTTTTCTTCATATGGCCATGGTCTTCGTCTTGTTAGCATTTATCTTCATCCCATACTGCTCACAGCTGTCATTTAGCTCCAGCAGCATATCCCTTAGCATCGTCTTCTCTTCTGTTAACAACGCCATATTATCAGCAAATCTTACACACTTTATTCTTTTTCCTCCTACTATCACTGCTCCCATTTATGTATCTAAACTCCTGAAATATCTATGAGAGAATGTACAACAGTACTGGCAGAGTATTAAGGGTGAGGAAGGTAGCAGAACTCAGAATGTTGGCAGTGACTGAGGACAGAAGGCAGTTGCTCATTACATTGAAATAGTTTCTTTATTATAAGTATTATTATTCATATTTGTGTCATATCCTTTTTTTTTTTCTAGACAATTAGCTCAAGTGATGTGTGTATTCTGAAAATACAACTCATTCAATAAATAAAATTCACTATTTCAGATTATTGTGCTTGTCTTTTACACTTGTGTAGTAAAACAATGTAATAAGGACCGAAGTCCACCACTTATCATCCTATTTATTACTCATACTATTAAATTCACACGTGAGTGTTCATTATCAGTCAGAGTGGTGCACTATGACCTACAACTGTGCAAATTTTTGTTAGTGTTGGTCTAATGATTTAGGAGATGTGATGTTTTTTTCGTCTCCTGAAAAATTTACTTCTCTGGACTTTGGTTCTTATTCAACTGACTGATTCATTTAAGCACGTGGGCTTACAGCCAACGAGTTAGAAAGAGAAGACTATAGAGTGGCCATGTTGTCCTGTACAGCGCTCTTTGCGGTGCCACCGCGAAACACGGCAGATCTGAGCTAAGCGCCCACCTTTGTAAAAATTCGTCTGCTTACAATGTTGTATAACGGAGGTAAGAAGTACGAAAAAACGAAGAAAAAACATGCCTGTTGTGCTGCATATAACTGCAATGTCAAAAGGAAAAAGACAACTGATATATCATATTTCATGTAAATTTTATGAAGTTAAGTCCATAGTTTTGTTAATTAGCAGCATTTTTTTTTCATGCATAAATGTGTAACAACGCCCGGCATAAACAAAATAAATGGTTCACTGGTAATGTACTTAAACTAAATACGGATAAAACCAATACAATTCCGTTTCAGACCCAGTGAAAAACAAATAGCAATACAATATTAAAACTGTATTTCGACACCGGCATCCTTTATTTCTGCTCCTTCTGTCCTTACTGCTTATACAAGAAGACGATGAGCTGTAGCTTATAAGAAGTAGGCCTATTTCGAAGACAAACGATTAATCAAATAAATGGTTCACTAGTAATAAAGTTAAACTAAATACGGATAAAACCGCTACAATTCCGTTTCAAACCTAGTAATAGCAATCAAATATTAAAATTGTATTTCGACACTCGCATCCAAAATAATGCAAAACTCTGGGGTAGGTCGTATTGTTGTTAGTATTTTGACTGGAAGGACATGAAAGAACATAATTGAGCACCCAGGTGCAATAATGGGGTAAGTATGAATATATTTCGTAACTACTTACCCCATTATTGTACGTGGGTGCTCAATTATACACTAATAATTATCTGTGGTGCCACAGCCCTTGAAAGGCTCAGACAGACCAGCCGGCTGTTGGCCTCACGTTCACATTTCGATAATAATTATACTTTACTGTAACAAAAAAACTGAAAGCGTGTTTTGTCATGTTTCACCCACGTTACAAGCTTGGAGGTAAAGGTTGTTTACTACAGATAGGGCCTACTTTCATTCTATATCTTATGGTATAGTAAATAGTTTGCAACGTGTAGAGACTGGAAAAACAATTTAATAAAATCATCCGAATCATACTCGTTCATTTTATAGGCAATCTTGCAGGTCGCATTTAAAAGAACCTAGGAATATTAACATTTTCTTCAGTATATTTGCTAGGACTTCTTGTCATACTACATGGCAATTTTGCTTAGGTTATTCTTTTAAGCATTCCTTCTAGGAATAGCTCAAGTGTTTTAAATTTAGCATACATAAGTTTAGATTAAGTTTCTAGCACGTATTTGACGAAATACTAGGTTTTTCCACTTCAGTTTAACTGATTTATGCAAACGAAATTAAGACAGCTGACGATTCTAATGTCAGTTATCACCACGCCCACTTTGTTTTGGGCGCATAAGTTCATTACCGACGGTCGTTCAATTTTCTTCAAACATGGCGGCGCAATGACCACTCTATATCTTTCTCTTTCTAACTCGTTGCTTACAGTTGTTTCGGTAAATAACCATCGTCAGAGCCTACTGGATCATAGCGTCATCTTGATATCGCTGCCTGTTGTTCTCAACACACAGATCAATTTCAGAACACACTCAATATTTAACTCCACATTACAACACACAAACACACCCATACAACAGGCAGCGATATCAAGATAACGATATGATCCAGTAGGCTCTGACAATGGTGTATATACTGAAACAACTGTAAGCCCACGTGCTTAAATATATAACACTAGTAAGTTGCCCATTTATCAATCTTCTACAATAGTATTGCATTTACGTTGGACCTGTAGGCAAAGATTGTGGTCAAACCTATACATTATTTATTTCCATAAAAATAAGTTTTGAAATGTGTCATATCATTTTCAGAGACACTGTAGTAAAGTTACTTTCCATGTATGAAGAGAGCAAGTCATTGGCCAAAAAACGACTGATCCTGCTGTAATGGGTTCACACCCTGTAACAGCTACCTATCTTGTAATGAGTTCTTGCTATCTTATGCATATACTAGTGTTTGAATTAGTACTATAAAGATAGTGCTCTGTATCTTTTGTAAATTTGACCTTAGGCTCCAATTTGTACAGGAGCCATCTTGCAATGTCACCAAACGGTGCTCTGTAACGTATCACGAACTTCTCATCCAGATATGGAGGGGCAGGAGGATGTCTGCTTAATAGATGCACTGTGAACATGGTGCGCCATTGTGGCCAAGATGTTAGACCGTAGAGACGAGCAGCCAGGTTCTGCACTCCAAACAAGCCTGGCACCTTATGAACCAAATATGGTGCTTTTTCAAGTATTTGCTGTGTGGGTTCTTGGCCTGCATTGTAATACCATTCTCGAGGATGGTAACGTCGATAGCTGTTCAACCACAGATCAAGAAATCTAGCATCTGGATGAGCCACTAAAACCTGAAAATTAAACAGCAAATAATAATAATTATAATAATATTGTACTAAGACTAGGTATATGATTATGTCTCGTGACCAGAATATTGTACGAAATGGAACTATAAAAATTGGAGATTTATCTTTTGAAGAGGTGTAAAAATTCAAATATCTTGGAGCAACAGTAACAAATATAAATGACACTCTGGAGGAAATTAAACGCAGAATAAATATGGGAAATGCCTGTTATTATTTGGTTGAGAAGCTTTTGTCATCTAGTCTGCTGTCAAAAAATCTGAAAGAATTTATGAAACAATTTCAAGGAAAAATTATTCCAGGGTCGGGTATTGATCCCGGGAGCCTTCGCTTAGTGCACGAACACTCTACCGACTGAGCTACCCCAGGAACTATACACAACACCGTCACAATTTTTCCTTTTATATCCACACAACTCACATGAGCTGACAAGACGCCAGAACTCAACTGTGAGTGTGCACACAAATACTGTGTGACTTTAAATTGTGGCTTTCTGTTAACGTACCTCCAGTAACGAATGTATTATACAAATCTGGCTTTCAGGTACCGGTACCCAGCCCCAGAACAATTTTCCTTGAAATTATTCAAACCTGCTTTACAGGGAGCTACTACCTGAAAGCCAGATGTGTATAATTTATAAAATAGTTATATTACCGGTTGTTCTGTATGGCTGTGAAACTTGGACTCTCACTTTGAGAGAGGAACAGAGATTGAGGGTGTTTGAGAATAAGGTTCTTAGGGAAATATTTGGGGCTAAGAGGGATGAAGTTACAGGAGAATGGAGAAAGTTACACAACGCAGAGCTGCACAGATTGTATTCTTCACCTCACATAATTAGGAACATTAAATCCAGACGTTTGAGGTGGGCAGGACATGTAGCATGTATGGGCGAATCCAGAAATGCATATAGAGTGTTAGTTGGGAGACCGGAGGGAAAAAGACCTTTGGGGAGGCCGAGACGTAGATAACAAGGTTATGGTGGAGGTTAAATAGATGGGTAGTTTAACCTTATTGTTATTGGGTAAACTATGAAAACAAAATAAATAAATATATCATACATCACCTGAGTCCCCATATATTCTCCATTCGGCCATCCCACCACCATTTCAAAATGACGGAAGCGGTCCAGTGAACGCAGCACCAACGTATCTGAGTCTATGTAGATTCCTCCGCATCCCATCAACACTTGAATTCTAGCCACATCTGTCGCATGGTATATGGAGCTCAACGGCTGTCCAAACACGTGTGTAGGTCTTGGCTGATACACCAGTTGCAGTGAGGTGTTTGGAAACGACATTTGCTGAAGAACAGTCCAGTAATAACCCCCGAATTTTTCGGCATCATTGTGGATGTACACGACCTCTGGTTGTTGAACCTGAATAAACCATCAGTAAATCCTGAAGAAGTATATTGTGACAGCGACGTGAGATTCGAACTCACGACCAGCGTCCCGCAAGAGAGAAGATCGCGCGGAGCACTTTGGGACGGCGCGCGGCGGAGAGGAGAGAGGGGGTGTATTACGTCAACGCGACGAGAGTGCGCGCGCATCTGGTGCTGGTAGAGAGGAGAGGGCTCTGGATTTTTCTGGAGTGCAATCTCTGAGACGCGTCGAACTTTCGAGGCTACGTCGCTGTGATTATAAAAGAAGAAATGCCAGCGAACTCGAGCAGTCATTCATGATTAGTTCAGTCAGTAAGCCAGTGAACAGAGCAAGCCAGTCTTGTGTACCGGAGTTTGACTCGAGTGTGCGTTCGCAACTGCGTCAGCATCCGAAGGCCTGAGTTCGAGTGCAGTGGACCGCACTTGGAGGGACCTGAGTTCGAGTGCAGTGGACCGCAGTTGGAGGGACCTGAGTTCGAGTACAGTGAACTGTCTCTGAAGGTCTGTGGTTCGAGATACTGTGAACTCGAGTGACTGAGATAGAAGAACTGTGAACTGAGAACTGATAGTTCTGATTTGTAAATAGTGCTTTGTAAATATTAGTTAAGATTAACAGTTCATTGTTGTTCGTACTAGTCCAAGTAAATTGTCACTGTCGTCGGTGGAGTGCTATAACGAATATTGTGTTGAGTGAAAATCCAATTGTTGACTAGAGCGTTTAAGGCGAATTGTAGAAAGGAATTATTATTGGAAGAATAAAATCCTATTGTTGAGTTTGAAATAAAGTTACAATATCTACCTATTCTGCATATAAAATTGGTACTTATACATTTATGTATCTATTAAAATCTAAATTTCCCGAAGTTAGTGATGCAAAACTGAAAGAATTTTTATAGAAGCACAAATTAATATTGAATGATTAAAGCTTTGAGAAACTGTTAAATCCACCAGAAAAAGTCAGCCTGGAAATCATTAAAAAAATATCTGTTGTTTTCTCGGAAATCACACAACAGAAAACTATTGTGAAACAGTGATCTTATGAATTCATACAAAGCAACATGTCTGGACTCCCACCTAAACTTCTTCCGAAAACTTTCTGGCTTACAGTGATGAACATGAAGAGCATTTTCATTAGCAAGATTTCTATGATGGAATGGAGTTACCAAGGCAACTAGAGTTCTAGTATGCTGACCGACCACAACTGGCCCATGAAGAGACATTCCAAAGGCAAAATATACCCAAAAATCATCATATAAAACTTTTTAAGTAAGCCAAAATGAGGTGTATATTTATCATTTAACATTATGTAAGCACTAATTCTGTAAAAACTTTAAACGTGTGTCGCAAAAAAAAAAAAACCTGCCTGATGGAAAAAATCTGAAAGCATATTTGAACTCAGCATGACAAATACACTTAGATTCAGTTAATTTAGTTCTTGTGAAAGAAAAAAAGTTTTATTTTGCCGGCCAGTGTTTTGCATAAATTTCAGCCTAGTAAACTGTTGTGTGAATCTCTTTCCCTTTGGTCTCACTCCCCACATTTCAGCCCCACTTTGATGGTTAATTCTCAAGCCAACAAAGTACCAGATGATAATGAAAACCGAAGGCATATCACCCAATGAACATTTGGTTACTATCCCTCCTGGAATAATGAAAGTATTTCGTACTGGTACTCATCTCTTTTGTCTCTCTTTAATTTTGAAAGTTTTCAACACAGAAGAAATAATATTGATATAAAATGCCTCCATAATTTATTAACAAGTTCTGTAAATAGTCATCTACTGTCCAGGATAGCAATACATGTACCAAGAGAGAACTGCAGGACCAGTAAAACATTTAATATAAACTATGCTAGGACATATTATAAGTATTCTGCACTTCTTAGAATCTGTTCCTTCTATAATAAACTGAGCAATATTGACATCTTTCAGGATAGAGCCACACTCTTGAGAGAAATAAATACCGATAGCTTTCAAAACACTCCATAAGTATTTTGCTAATAAATAGGTTTTAACTGGTTTGCATATTGTATTTTTGGTCTTCTTTCTTAAATTATTTCATATCAATTATCATTACTAACTCGCTCCTAATTCTGTTACATTGCTGATTTAACGTAGGTCTAGTCCCTCATCAGCTATTGTATTATTGTTATTAATCTGTGACTAGTTATTTGCATTTCATCACTTGCTCTATTACTTTAATATAATCTAAGTTTTCTTCATACTGTAAATACTTTTGTTTTTGTTTACCGAGATTTACATGTAATATTTGCTTGATATCTTTTGTTGAGTAGTATTGGATTGTAAATGTTTAAATTTAAGTTTAAATTACTATTATTATATATATATATATATATATATATATATATATATATATATATATATTTCTACTGTTTTCTTCACTTTACTCTGTAATTACATTGTTGAGTGGATTAAATAAATAAATTATTCTCTATTCCAAGGTATCATTCTATAAGTTAGGTCCCCACTGAATATGAGTTCTCTTGAATGCCTAATATTCTGTAATTTTGGATTCCAAAGGCTATTATTTATCAATTTTAGGATTCCTGTTTTGGTCTCAGTCTAAACAAAGAGATCTAGGTAGCCGAGTACAAGTAATATCTCAAAAGAACCAGTAGGAGTTATATTAATGGCTCCTGTTGTAGACACGCCAATCTTTGAATTTTCGTAAGAGAGATCTGACATGTTTTGTGTGCTGTCCAAGGTCACCAGACCAAAGCAGCATATGATACTAAGAGGACTGATCACAGCAGTACATCCAATGAACCCACTTAGGTGTCTCAGTCACCAAGATTTTTGAAAAGAGGGAACATAGTAAGTTATCATGGCAATCTTCACTGATACAAAACACAGAATCGTTACAGAAATTAGAGTCATTTCTTTCCCATTTTCTCACTTAAGGGGAGAAGGATTCAGAAACATCTGTTTGTCAGCATTCTTATCATGGGCGATTTTTAAACATCTTAGGCCTACAAATAAAATGAAATTTAATCAAATCTTCGATCCCGCTAGGCACCAAATATGGGACTGATGCCTGATTTGTGTTGCGCTATTTCATGATGAAATAAAACTGAGAGATGTTATGACTTTACAAATTTGCAATATCTGGAGAAATAAATAATTAAGCCAGTTTTCGTGAGGTTGAAGATCTGTGACAAGTTAAGTTTGGTTTGTTCAGGCTTTTGACACACATTGTATACGGTACCTATACATTTATTAACTCTAACATTTTTCCCAACTCTATTTTAAGTTCTAGCTGCCAACAAGAAAGCTGTTCACAATGTCACTAAAAACAATGTGAGCTATGGAAACTGTGTACTTTATTTGTGTAAAAAACATTTAGATATTAAATTTGTATGTGCTGGAGTATTTTGCTCAAAAAATAATGTAGAGTCACTGGAATGAAAAACTGATGTACATTTTTTTAAAGTAATGTAAAAATGTTTGGTGATAAAATTTAATTGAACAAAATTGCCCAGCCTTGTTAATCCAGGTCACAAAAAATATCTTGATAATGCTAGGGTTAATATTAAATTTGCTTTTATTCTGGATCTTTGTGGTCACCCTCATTGAGGGCAGATTATTATGTTAAAAAATAAAATCATGAATACAGAATACCAAAATATCAATTTGCCACTGCCCCTGTAAGATACCCAATCCGACTTTCTGTAGCCTATGTCTTGCATGTAAGCTACTGGTACGCTTCTTGATAGGTAAATAGATAGGAAGCGAGTTTTTGTAAGGTCTAGGATGATTAGTCACAGATTAGGTTTGGTTTATTTTGGCTTTTGGTATGCCTTGATTATACGCTTTTTGGTAGAGAGGTAGGGCTAGACAGATTTGCCCAGGCCCAGGGCCAAACAAAGGAGTGCTTTCCCATTTATCCTTAATTAATTTAAAATACCACAATCATGTGTACTAGTTAATTAATTAACTAGTGGACTTACTCGTGTTAATTATGTAAGATTTGTGCGAACTAGTATGTACTAGTACGTCCCTTTATTTTGAATCTTCGATCTCGCCACGCACCATACACGGGACTGACATTTGATTTGTGTTGCGTTATTTCATGATGAAATGAAACTGTGAGATGGTATAACTTTACAAATATACATATATCTCTGGAAATATAAATAAGAGCGTTTTCGTAACGTCGAGGATTAGTAACAGGTTAGGTTTCGTTTGTTCAGACTTTTGATAAACTTTGCAATATTACCTACGCTTTTTGGTAGAAAGGTACACAAATAAGATTTACCCTGGACCGAAGAAAGTCGAGTGCTTTCCCGCGTAGTGCAACATAATGGTGGTCTCACTAACATACGTGATAAATTCGTGTGAAAATGTCTGAGAAAAATCATTGGTCCGGTAGGCCTATATAAAAAAACGAAGGTATTTGGGGCGAGATAAATGGGTTTATAGTTTTCACAGTGATCACCTCTTGTCTTTAGCGTTGTGTGCTACAAAAGTTTGAGATTATTTACGCAAAAAATAGGAAAGATTGGAAAGCTGGGTTTGCAGTGAAATATCTGCCCTTGGGCAGAACAGAAGGTCAATGTTACTTATGTCGCCCACTATAGAGACAGGCCAATTTTACACATATTTAGTTAACTTGTTGCTTCTTTGACAGGTTAGGTTTGGTTAGTTTAGGTTTTTGTTATAGCCTACCTTGCATATACGATTATAGCGCAACATTGGCAGTGATAAAAGTTAAATATTCATTCAGTGGGCGTTGGATACTCTACATGAATTAATGAATTACAAATGATTTAAGCACGTTTTTCCCCCGTATGTTACGTAGGAATAACGGGATCGAAGATTCGCCTTATTTATTAATACACATTAGCCTATTTTCACTTCACATATTAACAAACTTAACCTTTAATGCTGATAGTATACTCAGGAATGGTATGAATTCCAATGAATTCTTGCCGAACAATATAAAATGCACTATATTAGGCACAATAAGGTCTGGAGATCCAGTCACATTGTCAAAGTTGTCAAATCCATGCTTTGTAGCAAAATAAACATTTTCTAACATCAAACGAAGCCAGATCAAACATATTAAAAATAACGTTACAACACAAAACACATATCGCCTCCTCATCCTAACCTTCGAAATAAATACTAATTTCCGGTAATTTAAAAATTACGTGATTAACATTTATGAGAATGTCTGTAGACTATGGATTACATAACATTTGACACTTGCACGGAGACACCACAGTCTAGTATATACAGTGACGAAGCTCAATACGTAGTAAATATGCATCCATAGATAGTTGCTAACCACTAGGGTCGCTAATATCGCCTCATTACAGACCACAATATCTGGTATAAGTATTCTTATACTGTATACAGACCTAGATCATACTGTACCTATACTATACTGTACTACTGTATTCTATGATCTAGGGCAGTGGTCGTCAGCACTCGCTGAAATGTGCAAAGGGTACGCGGTGCTGTCCCGTGTGCACTGTTGTGCAACAGGGAGAGATAGAGAGCATACCCGCTAGCAGCTACGGAGTGCATCCTAGTCAAGAGGAGTAGAATATTCTATTCTACTCCTCTTGATCCTAGTGTACTGCGTTTTCCGCGGGTAAGAGAGACTAGCCCCAGCGTGCTCTGTGCTGACGACCCCTGATCTAGGGTACAGACAATGCGAAACAGGACAAGTACCGGCACAGTCTATTGTTCCTAGCACCCTCACAACTCAAGCTTCGTGACTGTATAATATACTACTAGACTGTGGAGACACTACTGCGTTCCCTCACGTAGCGGAGGAAGGCGTGAAATGGCGACTGATCTCGGCAGTATGTCTCCCTCCACATAAATTCGTACACGTGTTCTTCGAGAATTCTGCTCTGGAGTATGTCGATGCGAGGTAAATATCGCTCCATCCGTGACCCGCAACAAGTCTATGGTCATGTGTGTGTACCCGGCCTGGTTGAGGTTATTGTACCCAGGCCATTCGTCCGTCCAAATCTCGGTGCCAGGAGGAACATGTTGTTGAATTACCGGTATCAATGCGAATCTGGCTTTCAGGTAGAAGCTCCCTGTGAAGGAAAAATTGTTTCGGAGCCGAGTTTCGATCCCGGGATCCTTCGCTTAGCGCACGAATGCTCTACCGGCTGAGCTACCCTAGGAACTATACACTACACCGTTACAATTCTCCCCTTATATCCACACAACTCAAATGGGCTGATAAGACGCCAGAAACCCAAACAGAAAGCCACAATTTAAGCCTAGGTCAGGATTTAAGTCACACAGAATTGTGTGCACTCAGAGTTGGGTTTCTGTTTGACGAGAGGCTCGCAGGCTGTGAGATAACAATGAACAGGCTATGAGATGATTGCATGCGCGGACATCTCATGCACTGCCAGTTACCTTATTTACTTCATGCAAGTAAATAACAATACTATAAAAATAGCTTACAAATGTGCAGAGAGTTGTTTCCGATCACTTCATTTCACTTTCACTTGGTCTCACTTCTATTCTACTCCTTGCTATATTCAACTAACGATTTTGTTCTCTACGACACCCATTCTGACTTCAAATACCGCCAACCAGTGATATCAACCTGTCAGCACTCATTCTGGTACAGTACATACCAACACTTCTAAATTATGGTATTTTGTGGTACGGAAATAATAAAATAAATCAAAACAATTTACTGTGTGCAACAATTTATTCCCCTTACATGAGAAGAACTTTTTTATGATGCCTTTAATGTAATTATGAAGAACAGATATAATTATTTCTTAATTAAATAATTTTTAACTGCTCCTGTATATGGAAAAAACCTAAACATTTGAAGTATGTAACACATGGTCTATAAAATGTCAAATCAGAAATTTGTTAATAATGTATATTGTTTGGTAGGAAAAGTTTCACTGTAGTTGCGTGTTTGATTTCATATATTAAATTAAATTTTTATATTACTAAGCAAATAAAATTATGATATTTTTGCGTAACATAATGGAATTATTGTAGTACATGGTACAACGGGTAAAAAAAAGTAAAAAAATTGTACAAAATTGTAAAAATTGTAGAAAATTACTAAATTGTAAAACTATAAAAATTTGTAAAAATTGTAATTGTAATATTGTAAAATGTTGACATGTTCCACATCTTAAAGCTTCATTGCTCATGTAAGATCTATGGAATAAAATAAATGAATGAATAAAATATAGCAAGCGTTCCATAATTACGGTATGATTGGCAACACTGCCGCCAACAGTCAGCCCCTCTTAATTTGCAGCGTATAATATGATATACGATACGATACGCGACCGGCAGAGGCACTTTTTAACTTCTTATAAAATTGAGATTTTGTTCTTTTCCTTGCGACAGTTGATAGTGACAAGTTGTTTAGTCAATAGTGCCAGATGTAATTGTGTCATAACGGGAAAGTGGGGGAGAAGAAATACAGGAAACAATGGGGAAGTCTTCCAATATTTAAAGGTAACAATACAATTAATTTATTTAAATTGCCTCCGTGAGAAACGTATAACTAAGTTCTTTTTATTTCCATTTCTTTTAATATTAGATATGTAAACTTAGGCCTACTTGTTATACCGAAGGAAGCTAAAGAGTCGAACCCAAACAAAGCAGCTAGATGTTAATTATCTGCAAGCACACAAAACGGATCTAGAAAAGTACGCTAAAACAAAACAACATCTGCAAAATGTAACTTTTCTGAATCCAATGAAACAGAAAAAGCTCGAAACAGTTCGTATGTACTTAGTTTTTTTTTTTTTTTTGCGTTACCTATTGAAAATGTGACAACAGTGCCACTACTTCACAATCGGAAATTCCTGAAATGGCAGTTAAATAAACAGAAGAAAGATTTTAAATAATTTTATTGAAGAATGAGCAGTTCTAAAAGAGGTATGCATAATAAACTTCCTTTGGATTTTAGTTTATAAATATGTATTCTGCTATACCGTAGTATATTTAATAAATGTAATTCAATAATGTTCAATTTATTACGCATGTAGGATTATACTGTGTGTGTGGGGGGGGGGGGGCTATATGTGCCACATATCTAGAATATTTTAACACAAATACATGAGGCGTAGGCCTATATTATGTCTTCAGAGGCGGTCATATGAAAGTTTAAGAATTGGCGACTTTGGGCTAAGGCAACGCCTCAATACGGCGACTTGACTTAACAACAATGTGGCCACCCTGGGTTGTATAAAAGAGTGCTCCTGTATTTTCACGAAAGTACCATTGCTGTCTGCTTAGAACAAATTTAGGTAAATTTATATTAGTTTATCTTAATTTTCTGTATTCCTTATCCGTATATTTCATTTTTATACTTAATATAGCTTAATTTTTAGTTTGTTTGTTCTAACCTGAAGTAATTCGTGCCATCTGATTGCTCAGCGCTGAGATTCGGAATAAGCTACAGTAAAGCAGCTACTTTCACTGGTATATTCTAAATTTCTTAACTTTCCTTACACATTGTTGCATCCGAGAATACATTTCCTATTATTTCCAGTTTGTAATTTTGGTTTTAATTATACAGCGCTTTCAACTTGAGACGCAACACTGATCACCGCAGGCGAGCGATATATAGCGAAAAACCAAGCGGTGTTGCCGTGTTGTGCGGCGGCAGGCGGGCGGGCGGATAGGCCCGTATTTCAAGCGGGAAAACCCAGCGGTGTTGTGCGACCAAGCATACAATTAGTGTTAGTTTGTCTTCTGAAGTTTTGATCAGTTTTAGTTTTCATGTAACGTGTTGGTGTTTAGGTTTAAATTTATCATGGTGTTTACCACCATGTGACGTTTATCTTTGGAGTATGTTAAAACATAAAATGTATGTGAACAATCCTCATACATTAGAGGAACTTCAAGAAAATATTCGGGCCGTGATCTCCAGCATTTGTAGGAAGAATTGGATCGCGTATTTCAACATCTTCGGCAGTGTGAGCGTTGTATTGAAGCTCTGGAAGTCATTTTGAACATCTTATGTCTTAAGGTAAGGAAATAAACACCATTAAATT
Source organism: Periplaneta americana (assembly GCF_040183065.1). Classification (NCBI taxonomy): domain Eukaryota; kingdom Metazoa; phylum Arthropoda; class Insecta; order Blattodea; family Blattidae; genus Periplaneta; species Periplaneta americana. The sequence continues at coordinate 171,415,893 of NC_091128.1, forward strand.
AATTTTACGGGAGATTAACACTAAATACGAGTAGAAAGAATGCATGCCGGGCCACTTAGCAATTCAATAACCGCACAACTCCGCTGGGTATTACAGCTTGAGAGTACTGCCGGTGCCTGGGTTGCGTCTTAAGTCGAAGGCATTTGTTTCCAAGTTGTTAAGAAGAATATTGTATAGAATACAGAATGTTCCTCTGTGTAACACTTGGGCAAGTTTTAATTGAATGCGTCTTTGATTATTGTGTTTCCTGCTTCAACACCCATTACACCACAAAGGCTAGCAATCTACTGAAGAACAATTTGTCTGATTCCTGATCTTGAGTTACACACAAATGCACACGCACGCGTCTACAAACTCGTATTTCGTTGTGTATTGTGCTAAAATTTGTAAGGTTGATTTAGAATGTGAAAATTCTTGCCTGGTAATGAAGAGCAAAATACGATAGAAGCCTACTCCTGTTTTATTTTCAGCTTCAGTCCGCAGCTGTGGAGTAACAGCATGTCTGACCGCGAAACGAGCAGGGCGGTTCAAATCCTGGTTGGAACAAGTTACCTGTTGAGTTTTTCTCCTGGGTTTTCTCTCAACCCATTTAGAGTAAATGCTGAGTAACTTCTGGTGCTGGTCCCTGGACTCGTTTCACTGGCATTATCACCTTCATTTCACTCAGCCATTAGATAAAAATCGCAGTTGATAAACTAACTCCTAGGCGCTACAACCCATGGAGGGTCTTGGCCTGTCTCACAATATCCTGCAAGGCTGTTCTGATCATCGCCTTCTGTCTCCAACCTCTCACATCCAGTTTCCTCAAATCTTCTTCCACTTCCTTTAATCATCTTTTCCTGGGTCGTACCCGAAGTTGTCTGCCCTCGACTTTGCCATTGAAGATCTTGCACATTCTCTCTTGAATCATTCCCACCACGTGGCCCGCCCTGCGCAGATATCCAGTCTTGATCATAGTTACAGGATCCGTATCTTCATGTAATTGTTTCAGTTCTTCATTCCTGCGGATTAACAAGACGTCATTGTCGAACACCAGCTTATAGATCTTATGGAGGATTTTTCTTTCCCAGATGTACAGAAGTCGTTCTTTATCCATTTGCAGTTGATAAAGCGTCGTAAAATACAATCTTCAGCTTTATTAAGTTAGCCATCAGTGTAAATATGTACTACAGGATAGAGGTATAGGGGTGTTTATTGAGAAGGACATAGAGTATTCTTAAACACTTCAGCCCAAATAGGCTTGTGCACCCGTGATGGAATGAGTTGCGTGTCGATTGTGCCGCCTGGCTAAAACCGGCTCCACCATCTGCCACATCACGCATTCCTCTCCAGCCATCAAATCTGTATATCATACCTTTAGTGGTGATCTTCCATGCCTCACAGATCTATATGAGTCATCATGTCGCCATCAGACAAACAAGATCCTCCAGGGTTCTGATCCGACATACAGGGTGTTTCCGGGCTAGTGTTACAAACGTACAGGGATGATGGGGAAGAGCACGTGTATCAATTTGAGATAAGGAACCCTGGTCCGGAAATGACTGAGTCGAAAGTTACAAGCAAATATAGTTGTGTGAAAATGAAATAATTTTATTCCTCTGTACACCTTATTTGTGTGTATGTATCTGTACATCTTGCACATACTGTATTCATCTGACGTTGTTTACGTTGTCTACTTACAGTAAGTTATTCCATTCAGTGCGCTGTCTGAGGGATGAGGACAGGAAACTACACTAAAACAATGCAGATAGCGTAATGTGTAACGGACATGGTCGGTCCTGATATGCACGTCTGTATTCAGCAGTGTATGTGTACAATCGATCAGTCCTAGTCAAATGGAGGAGTACACGAGAGCGGAATATGCAGACCTGATTTTCGAATATGGATGAGCCAATGGGAATAGTAGACAAGCTCACAGATTGTATCGGGGCAAGTACCCACGTAGGAGACATCCGGCCCATACCATCTTTCCACGACTGTTCCAAAGATTAAGGGAAGGAGGGCACATGGTGCGAAATTACAATTCCATTTCCACACAACTATTTTTGCTTATACCTTTCGACTCAGTCATTTCCGGACCAGGGTTCCTTATCTCAAATTGATACATGTGCCCTTCCCCATCATACCTGAAAGTTTGTAACATCAGCCCGGAAACACCCTGTAGATCTATGAGTCGTGTAGAATCTGTTACCACTCCCATGTACCATTCTTTGGACAATCAGTGAGGAACACTCGCCATAATGAAGGATCGATTCGGCATCATGCAAACACATGCTGTGCCCCATTTTTCGAGAAGAAGATGGTAATGTAAGTGGAAATGTGGAGAGTATTCATGGATTGGCAAGGCTCGATTTGAATCGACGAGGGCTGGACCTGGGATGGGTCCATATGTTTAGGCACTCTTTGTCCCGTTTTTTAGTTGTTTATTTAACGACGCTGTATCAACTACTAGATTATTTAGCGTCGATGGGATTGATGATTACAACATGAGCCTGAGGATTCGCCATAGAGTACTACCTGACATTCGCCTTACTGTTGGGGAAACTTAAAAAAAACCCAATCAGGAAATCAACCCGAACGGGAATCAAACCATGCCCGAGCACAACTCTGGACCAGCAGGCAAACGCCTTAACCGACTGAGCTATGCTGGTGATTGCTTTATCCAATTGTGCACCATACATATGCGATGATTGTCCAAGTTCGATAGGTGGTCTGAGTGGCATTCGTGAATCTGACCCTGACAAGTGAGCCATCCTGCTACAGCCTCTAATAGAACGAGGTCACATTTAGCTGTCGAATAGCCTGGTAAGCCCCAAGGGCCCACAGCCCCAAATCCTTTCTAATCAACTGATGCTGACAGATGTGCTATCCTGCCCCAAGTACTGATAGAGCCAGATCCCATCCACACATGAGTAGCTGATAAGCCCCAGGGATCCGGAGCCCCAAGCCCTTTCTGATCAGCTGATGCTGACAGATGGACCTCCTGCCTCAGCCCTTGATAGAGCTAGGTCTCCCCTCACACGAGTAATCTGATAAGGCCAGGAGCCCAATTGACAAGATAAAAAGTGAAGGACTGTGAGAAAACCCTCATAACTTGGCTTTTACCTACCACAAATACAAATCCACCGTCACCAGAATTTGAACTTGGGTCTATGGTCGTTGTAAGCCAGTGATCTTGCAGCTACTGTATGTTTACATTACCTTTGTGATGTTCATTGATCGTAGTTAAGCAGGCAGATCTGAGTTGGTTACCACTGTTTCATTGGTAAGCTCTTCTTGATCATGTAGTGTTCTGTTTGATTTTGTCCACTTTCATACAGTGAAACCTGCCTTTGCGGTCACTTCATTTAAACGGCCACCTGGCCAAAAGGCCAATTTTCTCTGGAACCAATTGGATTTTCCATAAGATCAATACAAATTCTCTCTCTATTTAGTGGCCACCTCATGCGCCGGCCAGCGGCCGGGGTCTATTTGGATTGGAACCTGACTATAACAGTCTCTGTCCAACAAAAAATCTTTGCACGGATACTATCTGACCTATTTTTTCGATGGTTAGAGGACAGGGGACAATAGCTAAGTGTACAACAGTACACCCTCCATATCTTGGGGTTAGTTGGTTATTGTTTATGACTCTTTTGTCACTTTCCACTCCGACCCTGCACAGCTATAAATTCTTACTCGTTTTTAAAGGATTGAAACACGGACTTTTTCTATCGAAAATGTCACAGTATGTTTTAGGTCAGTAGTTAACCATTGGAATTTTATTTTTTCCCTCCTCTTTCTATCTTTCTTTATTTGGACCAGCTTTTACGAATGTTTCTTCTTTTCATACAGGTTTTTTTTTCAGAGCCCTCCCTAACAAAACTTTAAGTTTTAAGAAAAAAAGAGTGTAAAGGGGGGAAGTTGGCAAAAGACAGAATAACCCTGCTGTTTTTTTTTTTTTGTAATGCTGCAGGAGAAAAAGAACCACTCTTAATGATAGGGAAATCATTGAAACCGAGATGTTTAAAAAATGTTGACATGGGCTTACTGGGGGTGAAGTGGACTGCCAACAATAAAGCTTGGATGGCATCATCATTGTTTGAGAATTGGCTATGCGATTTCAATTCGAAGATTAAACGACAAAATCGCAATGTGATCCGTGAAATTGGTGTTTCTTCCTCCAAATACGACATCACACCTCCAGCCCCTTGAACAAGGTATTATTCAGTCATTTAAACTGAGGTACCTCAAGCGAGTTTTGAAAATGCTAGTTGCCAAGAATGGAAGAGGCTGACATTAATATGCACGATTGTTGTACGCGCACAATACTAAAAAGTCAACGAAATTCAGTATTTTCATGCTGATTCATAAAAACCGTAACCTTAATCAAGCGACCACCTGATAAAACGGCCATTTTACAAGGTAACTTCAGATGGCCGCTTTAGACAGGTTTCACTGTAGTTGTATCGAGTTTATAGTTCGAGATTTTGTAGTACTATCATTATTGTGAAATGGTGTTCCAAATAAGTACTTTAGTACGATTCTTGGCATCTCCCAGTGCGGTCCCTACCTGGAGATCCGATTGAGGGACTATTTTACCTCCGGAGAATTTTACACTGAGGGACTCCATGAATCATAAGCAGTGAAAAATATAGTGGGACTGTTTTGGTGTTAATGCAGCTTATGTGGGTACCTCTTTGTTACTTGTTAGCTTAAACAACAAGTTTAAGCCCCCTCACCACGATAAGGTGAGTACCCACGAGGCATCTATAATGAACACCGATCAAAATACCCCTCATTTCTCGTGAAAAACAACAACTGAATAGACTACAGTGGATTATAGTGGACTTTATGTTGTCAGCAAACAGCTGGATACATTAAGAAGATTGATTATTGTGAATTGAGGCACTTGGAAGACAAGGGGTACAAATGACATTTTTTAACTTGATAGGTGCTGATCTCCAATGGAGAGTGAAAAAATCACTTAGAAAAACAGCTGCTCTGCTTGGAGGACAAGAGATATATCTGCATTTCTATTGTTTGGCTTCCAATTAAGTTTATTATTGTGGTCTGTTTTATATTAGGTTGGATTATTTCTCTGAAGTTTTATGTGAATTTAATGTTATTTAGAGTTTTTTTAGTTGTATAAATATTGTTCGCATGTCAAGAAATTGCTTCATGCCTCTTGAAATACATCAATAGTTGCCCCATACAATCAAGCATATCACACCTTTCAGTGACAGCTCTGGAGGGAAGAATAAAAGCTGCATCATTGTAATGTTCTGGCTGTATATTGTGAGAAACACTCAAATAGTGACAGTCGATTATAAGTTCTTCGTGTCAGGACACTCCTTTATTTCGGAGTAATTGAAAAGACAAAAAATAAAAGTGGTCAGATTTTTGTGCCAGAATATTGATCAACAGTTGCTGCCAAATGTAGCAGAAAATGTTTGGTAATTCTAATGAATGATAAAGACTTTGTCACTTCGGAAGGACTGAAACCATTTTTTAAAGATGCTGTCAAATATGTGCAGAAAATCCAATGACTTCATTTCCAGAAGGACAAACCATTTTACACTGTTCTACAAAGAAACACTCTGAGAAGAAATAGAAATGTTTGCATTACTTGACATGAAGCCACCATGAGCCTAGAGGAACCCTGTACTGCTCCCTCCTCTCGTCCCAAACAATGAGAAACAAAGGCTGAAGTATTTTGAGTAGCTACAAGAATTTGCAGGAGCTTCTCCCATTTGTCCCTTCTATTCATCATAGATTCTACATTGAATTTTCACACTTTGCTGGTCCTGGAGACAAACATCTTAATGGAGGAGCTCATGAAGATGAAGATCTTTATGACAATGAATCTGCACTCAGACAGAATACTTATTTGTTAATTTTCTTTTCTTTTTCTGTGTATGCCATGGTTATTAATTTGTGTTGTTTTCTAGAGTGAACATGCTTACAAGAACATTCCATTTTTTATTTTTCTTTTTATAATGCATTTTTTTTTTGTTAATCTATAATTGGCGTAAAGAATAAAGATTTTGGTATGTACTTATCTGTTTTGGATGAACTACCTCAACATTATTCTTGGATGCAAAGGGGTACAATTGACTCTTCTTGCAAAAAAAGTTACAACTGACCACTGTCTACATCAAATACGAGTAGTTTCATTTATTCTGGATATCTGGACACAAGTCTAAGTAACAAAACTACAGCATAAACTTAGATGGCTTATCAAATACTACATGGAATTTCATGTAATCATTTAACATTGAACTTAATTTTCCCCGAACTACTGTTTTGTTACTTGTATTCCTTGTCTTCTAAGTGCCTCAATTGTTTTTGGAATCTTTGTTTTTTTTACATTTTCTTTTTGTGAAAGTGCTTTGTGTTTATAAATTTTAGTATCTTTGATCAAGCGTTAGCCCCTTCACCAATCATAGCTTCTAGTATCTCAACCCAAAAGTGTGGATGTTTCTAATACTCAGCTTTCTTTCTTCAGCCACCAAGGATACAGATTCCAGTAATAGTATCAAGAGGTTATATTTGATCAACCGACTTATCTGTGAAACACTTCTTACAAAAGGCTGTCACATAATTTAGCTCGTTTATGAACTCCTTATGCTTTTATTGTACCGTAACTTTTATATTTTAAACATCAGAATAAATAAATGACATTACAGACTACAGTACATGTTCACAAACATACAACTATGTAAGAGACTAATTTCTAGTCTAATTTTCATAACAATTCGACTTATAAGATATCAGAATGGTATCAATCAATTGAGATAGTTTATATATCATTCTTCCTTTTGTTCTGATTCAGTTCGACTCTCTAAAAATTTCTTATTTATGCGATTCAAAATAGCTATACCATGTATATTGCCAGCCACGTTCATGGCCGTCTGAAAACGATCCAGTAACCAATCCATAGTGAAGACAATGCAGATGCTGTACAAGTGAAGCTCAGCGCTTTGCAACAGTGACGTTCCAATCAATAAACAGCCGTGAGAAATTCCTGGAACACCGATGCTCCCAGCCATGGAAATGATGAATATGTAGATATAATAATGTGGCTCCATGGGGTAACCGCAGTCCTGAGCGATGAGTATGAACATGACTGCAAACAGAAAACAGGATCCATCCTTGCTCAATAAGAAGGCAATTGGCAGAGCGTAGTCAACCAGTTGTGGATCACAGTCGATCTTCTCCTTCAAGATAGTGACAGAAGATGCGAAAGCTGCTTCAGAAGAGGAAGTGCGAATAGAGATCCATATAGCCTCCCATATTTGCGTAAGGAATCTGTACGGATTTTTCTTCATTACGATTACGTAAATGAGAGGATTGAAAATTAAAACATGGATCGTAAAACCGAGGAGAAAGGTGACTATATAAAGTGCAATCTGCGATAGGAGTATGAGTGCTCCAGTATCCAAAATTTCATACGCTACCAAGGATATCATAAATAATGGCGTTGCATAGAGAACCCAACGCATTATGGACAAAGTGACAACTGCAATACAGGTCATCAAATCCAAAAATGGTTTCGGATTTATTTTAATCATCCGAACAGAAATTCCAATAAAGAAACATATCATTGTGATTCCCAATAAGTTAAGAGGCGTGTAAAGACCAACAAAAAATTCCTCGCGACTGTCGTTGGTTTTTATTATGAATGTTCTTGCTCTCTTCATTGATGTTATTATCCAGTTTTCTGGAAACAAATTCCTGATCATGTCTAACAGTTCATCCACTTCTGTCGTGTGATTTCGTTTGATTTCGGGGTGGTATTTTGCTTCAAGTGTATCCAGATATTTATAGCCCTTCCCCGGTCGTATTGCCAGAGCGAGGGCGATTCCTAGTAGGGTGGTTTCGATGTCAGTTAAGATTATTATCGTTAAGAGATGACATCGTATTCTAGCCGAAAGTTCCTTCCCGACACTTGAAATAGCAATAATAACATTTGCACAGTACAAAGGTATTGCAATGCCTTTCACTATCTGTAGAAATAACTCAGCTAGGAACCCTACATACATTCTCTCTCTTGATGTAAGGTCGACATATCTTAATCCTTCTCCTAATACCAAACCTATCACAGATCCGATCATAATAAAAAATCCAATTTTGTTTGTAGTATAAAATAACAATACAGAACTGCAAAATGTTTTCAGACTCATACTTGTTTTTTACAGATTCGATATAAAGTCTTAAATGGCTTTATGACTGTCAGTTCGTTAAATTCTTGTAATCTGAATTTATAACCAGTAACTAACACTCGTATACATTGCACAATTCTGCTAGCTTCTAGTTACACACTAGTGAAGTCATCTTGAAACAATTTACAACCGTCATTTTTTTTATATTGTTTCTGTTGTCATGTGTCTCTTTTTAAAAGGGTGTGTTCAGAAATTATATTTTCTCTTTTCTCTTCAGTGTCATTCTCCAAAATTTACAGTTAGGATAAAAATTAATTTTTGTATGTTTCTGCCATAGTCTTTACTAACTTTATTAAACTACATTATTCGTCTAGATTAAATTTTGGTATTTTAACACTAAATATTTCGCTTGTCTACGTATGTGACAGTATACCATTCTTGTGCTCAATTTTGTACATTCTCTTCTTTTACCCATCTTCCTCATTTTTTAAATATTTTAATCTATGGATAAGAGAAAAATTTATGCAAGAAGAAACCATACGAAAATCTCTTAATTGAACCTAATGTTTTACAACTGTCGTTTAAAACACAGCTCAAGTTTTGTCCTAAGTTATTTCATCAAATACAAATTTAAAAAAATAATAATAATAATTATGTAGGTATATTAGCGTATATAATTTTTTTTACTTGATTCTTTTAAAATATTCCTTCATGTAAATAATATATCATTATGTACCATTACACATTAATATCTTTAAACTTTATGTTTTTAGGCATAATAATATTAAACAGTGTATATAGTATTTGTGGACTTAGAAAAGGCGTTTGACAGAGTGGATTGGTATAAACTGATGGGAATTCTAAAGAAAATTGGCGTAGATTGGAAAGAGAGGAGGCTGTTCAGTAGGCCTAACCTTTATAATGAAACAACGAGTCAAAGTCAGGATAGGAGAAGAAATGTCAGAAGGAAGTGACATAGGGAGAGGAGTACGACAAGGATGCCCTGTTCAACATCTACTTGGAGGATTTAGTGATGAACTGTTTTCAGAACATGGGAGGAATGATAGTAGGAGGAAGAAGAATAAAGTGTAAGAGATTTTGTGATGATATGGGCGTTGTTAGCAGAAGAGGAGATGATACTAAGGGATATGCTAGAGGAGCTAAATGACAGCTGTGAGCAGTATGAAATGAAGATAAATGTCAACAAGACGAAGACCATGGTCATAGGAAGAAAAGTAAAGAAGGTAAACTTGCGAATTCTAAATCATGCAGTAGAGCAAGTGGACAGCTTCAAATACTTGGGGTGTACTATAAGCAGTAACATGAGCTGCTGCCAAGAAATCAAAAGGAGAATAGCAATGGCAAAGGAAGCTTTTAATAGAAAAAAGAGCATCTTTGGAGAAAGAACTAAGGAGACTAGTGAAGTGCTTTGTGTGGAGTGTAGCATTGTATGGGGCAGAAACATGGATATTACGACGAATTGAAGACAAGCAAAGCATTTGAAATGTGAATATGGAGAAGAATGGAACGTATGAAATGGACAGACAGAATAAATGATTTGTTGTGTGATTTTTCTAAGTTCCAGTACTGCTATAAAAAGCCATTCTCTTATTAATCCATTAATACATGATTTTGAATGTCCTGTATGAGGTCAATAAGGGACAAGCTCGCTCTTTGCCCCGCATTACGAGACAACTGGCGACCCTATCTCAGATCGTCTTCAGCGATGTATCAATAGAGAAACAAAACAATTGTGTAGTGACTTCACCCATTTTGTACATTCCGTAAATCATTTATGATTGAATAAAGATTTATTTACCAATAGATGCATAGCTGTTACAGATTCCTTTTTAGACGATTAATTGAAACCTGTATTTTCTATGACTTACAATGGCACACAAGCTTTTTTGCAATTTGCACAGATATAATTTTTCATTTGTGCATTTTTGCGACAATTATTTTCTAGTTTAAACCCTGGTCTCTACATCCCTATGTGATGTTATGGCATTACAATAAATCATTAACGTAGTTCTTAATTTGCTAAATTAATTAGGAATTTTAATGATGGGCATCGAAAGTATGTTTGTATGAGGATGATTCTGAAATTTATTTATTGATATATCGTCTTACAGTAACAATAAACAGCTTATAATTATCTTAGGATGGGAAGAGAGATAGATTAAAAGTGGAGGGGGGACATATCCACACGCGCTTTGGCCACCCATATGGGCCCATTGCGCCACGTCCAGAATTGATGAGAGGGAAATAGTCGATAAATTTTCCCTGGAGCTCTCTTTTTCAGGAAAAGTTCCGTTACACATCGTAAATTATTCAGTTTTATTTTCTTTCTGAAGAAAGTATTTTTAATACACTCATCAGCTGGGTTTGAACTCGCGAACCTCAGCTCCAGTAAGTGGCAAGCACTAGGGCATCGAAGGCAACTGGGATAGGAAGAATAACAGTTAAATATCTCCTTCATAGTATTTAATTTACAGAGTTGCTGATATCAATTTCAAAATTGTTAGGAATGTTTAGCTGATATGTAGTTTTTATTGATTTGAGTTGTTTCACAGCCTTTAACACTTCTCAGGAATTGGATCTTGATCGATGGTGTCCTGTCGGAACATCTCCACATCCGCCTGACTGTCAGCATGTATAAACTTTCCCTTCGGGTTTGGCTGAAAAAAAAATCAGATAAAGGGAAATTTTTATGCTGTTGTTTTAAACTGATTGAATGGCGAGTCTTTCAACTTTTGTAACAAGATCCTTTCATTTACAAATATCTCTCTGTTAAACAAGATGGTAATTAACCATAATATATCGTTGGCACACACATGCTGCTTTTGTACTCACAACGGGACATGTGGGGTTTTAGAGTTAACACTCATAGCTATGTTAACGATTTAGGCATAATATAGAAGTATTAAGGCAGAAGTATAACGAGGAACTGCAGGGGGCTTCTCTGTAGTATCATAATTGAATCACTAAATTCGAAAAGGGAATAAGTCACCTTCAGTTAGTTCTGAGAAAAACACAAATAAGTTCTGCACACAACGAAATATAAACAAATTGCATTGAAAATATTTCTATGAACCAATCATGACCACACAAGATATTTATGTAAAAAAATCGTATATTTCTCAATTTAACCTGCCCTATAGAAACAATTTTTGTGTGTGGACTTGTTCCCTTTTCATATCTAACGAAATATATTGTACAAATATTAAACAAAATGTATCCGACAATATGTTGCATAGGCCTTTTCTACAGGCAGATTGGGAATAACATTTTTCCTTGACAAGAGCTCAAATGTGTGAGAGATCAAACCATCAATGTTTTCATATGCCACAATTCTGCCAGGATATGAGCTCTCATACACACACATGAAATAATGTAAAATATTAAAATTTATCATTTTATGGGTGGGGATGGTTCGTCCAGTGGCGGCTCCTACATATTTCTTAAGAGGAGGAAAGAAGTTAACAGCACGAAATGACACCTTCTTGAATGAAACATGCTACAAATTAGCCTACATGCGTACATGTAAGACCAGTAGTGTTGGGGTTGGCCTTCCCTTCTGTATAGCAAAAATCTGTTCTTGTAAATTGAGTTTCTTAAATTGTCCAAAATATATTATGTTTTCACTTCCATTCATTGTTCAATAATTGCGCAAATTAACAATTACAAGGAAATTCACAACCTCGTAGCATTTTTCGAGCATCATACGTGTTGGAAGAGACTAGCTACTAATTCGTAACCGGAACCGTTTTACGGAAATGGAAATAGGAATGGGAAATAATCTGAGGAAAGCGAGAACACTTCACCCACCCACGTGGTCTGTGTTGCCACATGTAGGCTACATTTTACAAGTTCAGTATCACATGCTTTTGAAGAATGTCAGTTCTTGTAAAGTCATACTATCATCATTGTTCAAAGCTGCCGGTGGCTGATTAATTTTTTATGTTAAAAATGATGTAGTTTTGAGTACCTACTTTCAGTTTTAAATATATTTGTACAAAACTGACAACTTGGTTGTTGCTCTGTCTAGTAAACAATGATTAGAAGTAAATGTCAGGGGCCAACTACGTAGAACTACTTCCTCTTTGTTTTACATAAACCCGACTTTAACTTTCCAATATCCACGAAAGTTTCAAACCATGAACAGTAGCCTATATAAAGTGCAATGAATAATATTTTTTAATTTATAATTAAAAAAAAGTTTACATGGTGTCTTTCATAGTGTTGCGTTAAAACTGTTTTTGTTGTGTCTCCTCCTAGATGTGTTATAGTCCGGTTGAATGCAACATCGTTAGGTGGCAGCAGTAGCGAGATTGCTGCACGACCAGTCGGTTTCTATTTCCCGCCCATGACTGATTCAGAGGAGGATTTCCTCCCTCGCCGTTCATTTACTTGCTTTAAAACTCTGCTTCTTTCTCTGGCCGCTAGTGCGCTGTTGTCTATGTGTGTTAACTGCAGTAGAGGAGGAATGGAGTGCCTTTCCTCCACACAGACAATCTCGCATCTTTCTCACAGTTTTCTACAGCACATGAGCATGCGTCGTTTAAAACTCGATCAACCGAGTTTTTCTTATAGCTGTGAACTTAAAAATGATCGAATCTTCCTCGAATTTCAAGGCACATATTTTATTTCTTCAAATGAAGAAAATGTGAAGAGGATGTTCCTCCCTTCCCTCTCCCGAGAAACCGCCACTGGGTTCGTCCAATGGACTCTATTAAAAATGGATTCTTCTTAAAGTATCGTGGCTACCAAACTTTGTAGTTGGTAGTGAAGTTCGAATCCAAGTAAGTGACTAAAATTTCCCAGAGAACTAGATTCAGCTATGAGCTTAGTGTAATCTATTGGTACGTACACTCTGTCTTCCCTTCGCAGCTTGCGCTTTATGACACCGAAATCCCTATCGCAGGGTAAGAAAGAGTGCGCATGTACTGGATAATACTGAACTATTTTACGGAACCTTCCAGTGGCAGCTAATGCTACTAAGAAACGATCTACTGTGTGATTGCGATTTTGTTCTGGAGCACTGTCTGTAAATACATACAGATATTTCACATTAATAGGAATATTGCTTTGAATGTAGTCATTCAAGAGAGTGCAAACCTCATGGGGCCCTTTTCTGCCGAGACCCTCATGATACGAGTAGAATTGGGATTTTCCTGTTTTAAGATTTTTTTTATACCAAACACAAAACACCAGAGTTGTCTAAAGTAAAATATCCCTAGGACCGGAATGTGAGGCAACACTTTCTTCGTTTTGCAGGACTTAAAGAAGTACTATTTTCATCGTTTGACGCCATTTTACTCATGATACATATTTTTCCTCTAGATGGCAGGAACAACAAACTTGAATTCCTTATGAGAAGGGAACAAGTCGTGGACTAAGCCCCTTTTCAAAGTAAACATGAAAACTAAAGTGTTGAAATCTAGACTAAGGAGATGCGGGACCTGTTTCCTTTTCATGCAGAATGAAAGAGCATGCCTAGATTAGTATGACTACAGTCTTAACTCATTTTTGCCAAAACTGTGACTTATTCCCTCTTCATATTTAGTGATTCAATTATATGAAATGGATATCGTCTTCTCATCTTGAGCAAGTATTAATAACTGCATAGACTTACATAATGTTATTTTAGTAGTATTTCCGTGATTAATTAGTGGGGGAAAAGCATGGGAAGATCGTCAGATAATCCGATGATCGGTTAATTGAGAGACAAATAATCGACGTTCTATTGTATACTCTTCATACTGTGTAAATGTGTATGTACGTACCTTTGGATGCATCAGCACGAGAGGCAATTCTGCCGTCAGCTCTCCTCCAAGAGCACCCAGATATAGTTTCACTTTGACTGCGTAAGACACGATGATTCCAAAAGCATCACGCTGATCAGGAGAAGCAAGTCTGACATGAAAAAATTGTGACATATTAGTAAGCAATTAGTTGAACTTAAGGAGACTTCCACTAAAATGACAACTTTTTTCCTAATTACTTTTTTTTCAACCAAATTTTGAACTCCTAAATGTTTTTGGTTTTTGACTTTTTATTATTTATTTATTTTTTTTTTTTAAGAAATATTTTCATACCCAAGTTTTAGTAGATCTCAATTTTTAAGCTTCCATTCTTTTTTGGTTACATTCGCAAGACATTTCTATGCATTCATTTTATAAAATATTTAATTTATTCACTTTGAACATTTTTTTTAAATTTGTTGTTGTTGTTTTCTAATGCCAGGCATTTGACAATAAAGTCATTTGACCTCTTGCACTCCAATATTTTTCAAAGATATTATCACGGCCAGCCACTGAAGCACAGATTTTGAGGAGTTCCGAATCCATTTCTTGTGAAAATGGCAAGTTGTAGCCGATTTAAGTGAACACCATATTTTAACGTTTTGGTGGCTACTTCATTCACACACAACCCCCAGAATACCTGGAGGACCACACCTGCTGTTGGTCGACGGGTCCATTGGACCTAGCTGGGAGATCTTGTTGATCACCAGCTTTCCCTCCTTAAGCCACTGGAGGACGATTTTAGTGCCATAGCAGGTCAGCACTAGGAACAGAAAAGTAGAAAGAGGAGGAAGGAAAGTGAAATGAATCCCTAGGCCTCGAATTTTTTGAAATTTTGAATATGTTATTTTTTCTATAATTAGGTACTTTCGTCGAATAAGGTTGGATGTAACACTTGGTTAACATGTTACATCCACTCTTTTCCCACAGAGGTACTCAATTCATGGAGGGGGGGGGGGATTAATAAAATAAACTAGCAGTATTTCTTACAAAATAAATATATAGAAACATGCAGCTACCTCATAAATACTTGCAGTAAAAATTTCATTCAGATTGATTAATATTTGGCATAAAAAAATTTGGTGTTCAATCAAGAAAAAGTAAAATGAATATCTATGTAACACATACCTATTAAAATTGTCCTCCGCTACATTCATCTAGTAACTTCAGTGAGCCAAATTTTGAACATAAAGTTACTAGATTTGTAATTATAAATTTGTAAAAAAGAATTCTTAAATGCCACATCACCTTACAGCCTTAATTTAAAAACATTTTTAAACATATCGTCTTCCATTCTCAAAATCTGTGCTTCAGTGGCTGGCCATGATAATATCTTTGAAAAATATTGGAGTGCAAAGAGGTCAAATGACTTTATTGTCAAATGCCTGGCATTAGAAAACAACAACATATCGTCTGAATCAGAATTGAATTAAATCCATTTGGGGTGTCGAAATATACATTCTAAAGACGTGAAATAGCCAATAAAATTTCTTTGGAAAATATTCAAGATTTTCAGTGGGGTCTCCCCTTAATATTGAACACCAAGTGCAAGATAGTAAATGGTTTAGATCCTCACAGTGTTGATGATGCGAGGTTGGTATCCTGACGTTTCAATTGACCATCTAGTGCAATTCCACGCCTGTCTTTGTTGGACATCAGAGTAGGGGTCAGGTACATGATCTTCTGCAAAGATGAGCCTGGCTGGATGGGGCAGCCTTCCCTATGAGGCACATAAGCAGACAAAGTGTTACACTAAATTCTTCTATTACTACAGTTTGGTTCTCAGTTCTTTGCACGTGTCGAGAGTTCCTCTAGTAACTCAATGCTAGGCTAGAACCTTATCATTCCGCAAACACATGCTGATCATTGATGTTGACTGGAATGATACAGTCACACCTCAATAAAACGACTTTCTGGGGATTTAATAACTGATATTACTATAAGAGCGTCGACCTGGTTGGCGAGTTGGTATAGCGCTGGCCTTCTATGCCCAAGGTTGCGGGTTCGATCCCGGGCCAGGTCGAACTGACAGGCTCATGTCAGTACATTTACTGGCATGTAAAAGAACTCCTGTGGGACAAAATTCCGGCACATCTGGCGACGCTGATGTAACCTCTGCAGTTGCAAGCGTCGTTAAATAAAACATAACACTATAAGAGCTTTATCGGTACTGTCTTTCAAAGCTAAATTAATGGAGAAGAATACAATGCGTGCAGTTCTGCGTTATGTAACTTTTTCCATTCTCCTGTAACTTCATTCCTCTTAGCCCCAAATATTTTCCTCAGCACCTTATTCTCAAATACTTTAACCTCTATTCCTCTCTCAAAGCGAGAGTTCAAGTTCCACAACCTTACAGAACAACTGGTACTATAACTGTTTTATAAATTCTAACTTTCAGCTTTTTTTGAAAGCAGACTAGATGACAAAAATTTCTCAACCGAAAAATAGCAGATATTTCCCATATTTATTCTGCGTTTATTTTCCTCTTGAGTGTCATTTATATTTGTTACTGTTGCTCCAAGATATTTGAATATTTTCCCCTTCAAAGGATAAATTTCCAATTTTTATATTTCGATTTCGTACTGTGTTCTGGTCACGAGACATAATCATATACTTTGTATGTATAAAAAGTTAATACAAGCTTGGCATTATTCACAGATGGATAAATAGCAATAACAATGTTAACGGGACATTCTCACGTCCTTATATACAGTATACCAGTTAATTGTTTGTAGCTCAAGAAACAGTTCTTTACTTGTCCTCTTAATATTGCATTCTGTTTTAATATATTGTGATTATTAGAGGATTGACTGTTATTCATAGCTTATTAATTCATTCTGCTCATTAAACACACTTAAATTTTACAGCAAATTGTACTGGTACTAACTTTTATTCAATTGCCCTAATTTCTGTATACAGTAAAACCTCAGTAAGACGTGCCCACTTATTACACTATCCCGTGTAATACGCTTTTTTTGTCCAGTCCCTGCACATTTCATATATAACGCCTTTATAAAATACCCCGTTTGTTGAGCTCAAGTCCTGCATAATACGCTGATTTTGAGAAATATTTTCGAAGTAATTTTCAGAAATGTACTGTAACAGCAATGAAACATCTTGGTCACTGAACTCTCTGGTGCCGTTAACCTGAAAAGTATTGGTATTCGACCCTTTACCTGCACATTTAAACCTTCATACTTCATACCTCAGTATACCCCACCCTCTTGTTACGCTCACTTATTCGACTCCTTGCCTGCGTGGTTAAAGCCTACATACAGTTACAATACCTCACCCTCTTGGTAACCCTCTCTCTCAAACAACATTCCTCACTCAGCCGTAAGAAAATTCTGGAAATTTTTGCTGGGCAGTTTGTTGTCCTTTTGTGTATTGAAGTGTCTGTGAATGAGTGTTAAACGAAAAGCCCTTTCTGTGTCGGAAAAATTGGAAATCTTACGAAAGTACGACGAGAACAGTACTCTTACTCAGAAACAACTCTCTGATTCATTAGGAATCCCATCATCGACATTAAGAACGATAATAAAAAATAGCGACTCAATCACTACAGCTGCAACGTCGGGAGGATGTAATCGCAGAAACTAAAGTGTGGTAAACATGAGGACTTGGAGTACACGCACAAGGCAAACAACTATAAATGGCTTCTTTTTTTTTTTTTTTTTTTTCGAAGAATTAAGTACCGGTACAGCAGGGGCGTATTTTGCGGGCTACCGCCAGTAGCCCAAGGAAATTACAAAAGAAAAAGTTTATAATATAACATAATGTAATAATTTTGTGTTATTAGTTTTACCATAGTAATTAAAATTAAAGTAATTGATAGATATATTTTGTGTAATAATAGGGTCAGCGGTAGCCCAAACCCTTTAACCAGTATACGCCACTGCGGTACAGTACATATTGTAAATGTCTTTGACATACAGTACAGTAATTACATAATGGAGAAATATTATATTACCTTTCATGAATCATGTATTTCAATAAAGAAAAATGCCAATATATACTGTATTTAAGTCAAAATTAGTATACCGGCCTAATACGCAGTCCCGATTAATACACGTTTTACACCCAGTTTCTTGAACAGCGTCTTATCGGGGTTTTACTGTATATGTTACTGCAAGCATAGGAATTTCCTCAAATCTCCTGTTCTTTTTTAAATTCTGTTTTGATATATACTCACTGTGTCTCCATGCTAGCAATAGATGTTCGATACTGGCCATTTTGGAACAGCACCACATCCACACCCTGCTGCACCATTGACTTAATCTTCTTCACCATTTTGTTGCTGTTATTCCGGATGCATATGTTAACTGCAATCTTTTCACCATGGTGGTACAACTGTCACAAAGAAGTTCAAGTTACAGCCAGAAAAATGCAACACTCCAACAGATTCCTAATGACAGTAATATGATTAGTCTCCAAATAAAACCTCTTTTAAAGTTACATACTGTAAGTCATGTCAATACGGAAATTGCGTTTCAACCAATCATGGCTGCTTATCGTACAATTTTTATCTCCTCCTTAGCATTTGTTTTTATCATCCTAGCATTTGTTTCTTTGTTTGCCAACATTGTACTGTCAATAATTATACCTTTTAAAATGATTCATGTTTATTTCTTCTTCATCATCCTTGATTAAAATTTTTCTAACATTTATCTTGTTCATATTATTTAGGTTATGTTATAGCTTCGCCTATATGAGATTATAGGTAGTCACGTATCAGAGATTGTTTAGTATATTGATAATTGAAGTGAAATGCAACTGTTTTAATAAAGTGAAACTGAATCTTGACTAGTAATTGAGGGGTTGGGTGCAAGAAAGGCACTTCTCTCAAATGCAAGTTTTGAGAAAATTGATGCTGAAAATTCAAACCGTAATAATGTTATCTATGCACGCCTTTACATTTTGGGTACTCCTGGCCTCTATGATCACAGTATTGAACTTCAACTTGGTGATCATATGCATAACAGATCAGAGAACACAATAAAGCGTTTTACTCAAAAAGGGCACATCCTCTAAAATGCCCTTCTTGCACCCAGCCCCTCAATTGTCCATAGAGTTCAATGAAGATTTTGTAGTTGGCACAACTGATAACAAGAAAACAGCTAATCATATAACACTACTGCCATCTAGCAGAATATTTGCAATGATGAGATGGTACAATAATACATTTTCAAGACAGTTTAGTGTTTCTTTAAGTCAATCAATATTTTATTGTACCAGTATTAGAGTACTTTATTTCTTCTAATCTTTATATACTTTCTTTTAATCGTGTAATAGTCAACTAAATCTCACTCGAGTTTTGATTTTCTCTAGATAATTCAAAAATCTCTAGCTAGATTATTGTAGATAAATGATACTGAAATTATTATGTCCAGGATTTTCTCGATATATTATTAATTCTGGTTTTATTCCCTTTTGTGACTGTCTGTGCCCTAGAAAATCTTAATACCAGTAGGCCTACTCACTTCAGAAGCAGATTTTTGGATAAAGTTCTGTATCCTGGAACTTAATATTTCCAACATTTTGGAATTACATACTGGTTCCACCATCAGGGTAAAAGGGTACTCACTTGTTTATCCAGAGTCACTTCCAGTTCCAATTCTCCAGGACTCAGCATGAAGTCCTTGCGCACCACAGTACATGGCTGGCGACCTTGTTTGGATGGTGCATACTGAATTTTGCGGATGCCAAGTGTCACTGTACTCCTGCAAATATAAATTGAGTCAGCTGATGACTGTCATACTGTTCTGAGTCTGTGAGTCATTTTTGATCTTAGATAGTATTGAACAAAACCGCGAATAATGGGAATGAAGGGACAAAAGTATGAAATGTACACCATCTTTAGCGGGGTTCTCCATTACTGCAACTTTCCTTGTCATCCCTGTCTGTTCCTGTTAGAACCCATGTTGCTAATAACCATGTTTTCTGTTACATCTGGAACAAATCTGTTCCTGTCTGAACTATCATGCTAATAAGTAAGTGACAGATTCATATGCACTAAAAATGGCAAAATAAACATGCACGTTGCACTTAAAAACCAGGATATATTATGCACTAAAAATAACAAAATATGTACTGTTAAAATTGAAGAAAAAAATTGATTTTATGCAGTTGCTATTATTGGTGATTTTCCTGTTATACCTAAGAATATTGAGACATGACTTCATTTATTTCTGCTGGAGTTTCATATTTTTCTAAATTGTTAGGCAACACGCTTTTTATATTGTCTACACACAAGAATCTTTTTAAATGATAAGAAACTCCTTTCAACATCAGAGGGCTTTGTTCATTGCCGCGGAATTGCCCACAATGATCCGCTGATAACAATGCACTGTCTGTATGTTGTCATATTGCAATAAATAAAATATAACTGTAACGTGTTTCAATGTTTGCGTTTCTTCTGTATTCCATTTTTGCTGATTTTCCGTCTTAATCTTGGTTTAAACACAGAATGCTTAAAAACAACAAAATATGCTTTTATATGCGCTTAAAGTTGAAATATGCATTAATGTCTTCAGCATGCATAAAGTATATTGAAATGATAGCCGTCCAAATCTTGGATTTAAAATATTTGCATTCTAATCAATTCAAATGAACAAAACAGAAAATGTAAATTAATGTTAAAAAAATACATAATGAAATTTAAAAAAAAAAAATTATATTCTGCGACACGATGTGGTAGCTATCAAAACGATAAAAATTTATTGAAAATAAATTATATACATTGAATATTATAAAGATAAGAGAGATGGTGATTGATGATGTTCAATGAAGATTTTAAAATGGTTGATGCAATTG
The DNA here is from genome assembly GCF_040183065.1 of Periplaneta americana. NCBI lineage: Eukaryota > Metazoa > Arthropoda > Insecta > Blattodea > Blattidae > Periplaneta > Periplaneta americana. The sequence continues at coordinate 171,436,654 of NC_091128.1, forward strand.
TCTGAAGAGTCTTTTCAGGAACCTTTAATTTTCTGAGGATCTCTAATATAAATAAAATAATTAATTGATGAACTAATGGACTTACTCATGTTAAATATGTAATATTTGTCCGGCTTACAGCTGTTTCAGTGCTTCACGCACCATCATCAGAGCCTACTAGATCGCGGCGTCATTTCGAACTTCTCTGCCTGTTAGGAGGGTGTGTTTTATTGTGGAAGTGTGGAATCGAATAGTGTGTGTGTACTGAAATTGATCTGTGTGTTGAGGATTTGATCGGGGTATGTTTTAGTGTGTTTGTATATTTCGTATTGTTCTAGTGTGTTGATCCCGATCAAATCCTCAACACACAGATCAATTTCAGTACACACACACTTTTCGACTCCACACTTCAACACCTTCCAACAATAAAACACACCCTCCTAACAGGCAGAGAAGTTCGAAATGACGCCGCGATCTAGTAGGCTCTGATGATGGTGCGTGAAGCACTGAAACAGCTGTAAGCCGGACAAATATTACATATTTAACACGAGTAAGTCCACTAGTTCATCAATTAATTATATTCAAGTGTTAAGAGTGGCGTACGCAAGATTCAAAATGGATAAATAAAATAAATAAAAATCTTGACATTTAGTTGCAAATAACTTGAAATATATTTATATAATGGTAGCATATCGTCGCCTGAATGCAAGAACTAGGTAACTTGATTTTTCATATTTTGTGACATTGCCTATTTACTTATTTATTGCACTAGGGAATATGTCTCGTTTTTATTTTACCTATTTGTTATATTGGAAAATAGATGTCGTTGGTATCGTTCGATCAGTTATCTAGATCCTGGATTACATTTTGTGCGATTTTTGCTATGCTATAAAAGAGGTAACTAAAAAACGCAAATTTCGAGTTACCTAGTTCTTGCATTCAGGCGACGATATGATTTTAAATTAAGGAATAAAACATGCTAAAATCCGTCCCCTACTAATAAATAATAACCATGTTTTATCTTATATCCAGAATAACTTCGTTTTTCTTAGAATTTACGTTACTAACAACCATGTTTTCTAACAGATCTGGAACAACTCTGTTCCTTCCCCAATATTTATTTTCTATCATGTTACTGTGTCTGCAAATCCACTGCAACCGAAGGCATCATTGGGAGAAGAGCAAGGTAGGGCAATTGGCTACCTCCCCCCCTCCTCCCCGAATTTAAGATAAAAAAAGAATGGTAATACTACTACAAAATGTGAGAACTGTACTTTTAATATTGAACTATTCAACTTTTAGAAAATTTTAAGAAATAAAAGACGAGATTTATTGGGCTAATTCAGGATAGTGTTTGTGGCAATGACATAACATCCAGCAATGCCTTGTCCCGTTAGGAATGCACCAAAAAATCTGGAGTTTTAATCCACAGCTTAATTAAATATCAATATTGCAAAATTCGGAACTGCATAGAACTTATTTGAACTGTTGCTAGTACTCACCTTTTGTGGGTGCGATCCACTTCACTCTCCCCAGCAAAAATTTTTATGAAATACTGAACACCACAAGGTTCGCCTTGATCTTCTGGCGCAGGTTGCAGAGTTACAGAAGCTGGAGCGTTAGGTGGAAGATTAAATGTAAATGGGAATGCATTGGGGCCCAGTTTCTTCAACAGTCGCTCCTGTAATACAGTAATTCATCACTACCTAACTTCTAGGAAGATTCTGAGATACAGATTGATATAACTAACTTACTATTATGACAAGTGTTGTATTGCATGTTTCCACGTAGGCCTATTCACATTTTTTTATGTTCTAGTGATATTTAACTTATTTTATATTTTTGTTTTCATATTTTCCGATAATGGTATATCTATAATGTGATAACTTGAGCTATGTATAATCATAATTTTCCTTACTGTGTGTACCTAAAAATATTGTACTGTATTCATTGTATGCTTTGTACTTCACTATTTTATTACTACTATTATTATTATTATTATTATTATTATTATTATTATTATTATTATTACTATTCTTATTTTTTATCATTATTATTATTATTATTATTATTATTATTATTATTATTATTATTATTATCATCATCATCAATAATTGTCTTATTTTTTTATACTTTGTATGTCTAATTTATTTTGACCTGCTGTTCACATTTTATTATGCTTTTTCCTTTCTTTCTGTATGTTATATATTATGTCTGATTTGTACTTACATGTTGTTTACATTTTATTATTATTATCTTATTCAGTTTTGTGTGTAAAATTGTAGTGTACTTTGTAAATTTGTAGTGTTTTTTGTAACGCAGTTTTACTCCTGGTTGAGTGTTAGAGAAGGCCATATGGCCTTAACTCTGCCAGGTTAAATAAATCATTATTATTATTATTATTATTATTATTATTATTATTATTATTATTATTATTATACTGTGTGAAATAGAAATATTGTTCTAAGAATCTTGTACAATTTTATATTATGCTAAGAGCTACCTATCAGTAAATTGCAATAATAGTGCATATACTTAATCAACCGCGAAAATTTTCTTACGCATTTTTCACAATAATTGTTACAAATCACGTTATTCTTGTAAACTATTTAAGACTGTAAATTAGGATGCTGAATTGAACTGTAAAGAATCAAGTTGCTAGAAGTTGTGTGATCTGTAACAATTATTGTTGTGATAAGTGTGTAAGAATAATGTAATTTTAAAGTCACAAATTGTGGGGGGGTGGGGGAAATTGTGTACAAAGCAACTAAGGAATTAACAACACGTTTTTAGCTTCAGAATACTAGCTAATTAAAGAAAGTAGACTTCTGAATAGTTCATTTTCTATTTGTAATATTCTTTTACCCTTAAAACTAAAGAAAAAAATATTTTTAACAACTTCAAATTAGTGTAACTGTAAAAATTTTGACAATAGGACACGTTATGTGACAGTTTTTGCTCTGAATATCCAGAAATAAGTTCCGTAAGTGGCAGTAACTCCTCGTTAATCACCCTGTATATGTATGTGTATCTATATATATATATATATATATATATATATATATATATATATATATATGTGTGTGTGTGTGAGTGTGTGTGTATGGCAAGCTAATCTATGGCGAATTCTCGGCCTCATCTCGCCAAATATCATCTCGCTATCACCAATCTCATCGACGCTAAATAACCTAGTAGTTGATACAGCGTCGTTAAATAACCAACTAAAATTTTATATGTGTGCGTGCGCGTGCGCGTGCGTGTGCGCGCGCGCGCGTATATATTCACATCTTTAAATAAATGAATAAATAGTAAATGGTTGTAAAATAATATTATTTAATAGAGAAGAAAAATTTGGAAAGGTTAAAGTAGATTTGTGACCACAAACTTAGTGCGCAGTTACCTGTAATTTGCTAAGATTCTGTTCCTTCTTCTCGGGGAGAGGATAGAGCTGCTCAGACGCCAGAAACAAGTCTTTCTGGAAGTTAAGTCCCATGACTTCATCCTCCTCCCTTCCATAGCGAAAACTGCACACCACTTGTCCAAATATTTTACGGTCATCTATGTAGTCAGGATCAAGAAGGACCACTCCATCTGCAAGAGATTGAGCAGTTTAAGCAATAGCAGTAGCTAATCAGATATGCCACATTGATTGCAACGTTGTGTAATGCTCACCAATAGGCTCAATGCCAGTAATATGGTCGACAAAGTCTCGCTTTCCCAAGTACAGAGTGATCTTGCCATTTGGGGAGCACTTCTTGAAGACTTTGAAGTTGTAAACCATACTGGCAGCTGACAAGGACTGGTGCTGATGCTAATTTATCCTAAGCTATATATTGCTGCTGTTGAAGGGTTTCCTAAGTCTTTTAACTAACTGGATCAGTTAATCCAATAAGTATAAGGACGTCAAAAGTTCAGGTATGTCGTAGTAGCTTTGACATTCACGACTTTTCGTTCTTTCAGTTATTTCTGTTACTTAGCCTCGCATCTCTTGCACAACTTGCGCAAGACACCTCACAAACAGAGCATGCGAATTCAATGTAGGCCTACCACTCAATAGCGAACATAACAAATGTATAGCACAAATATATTTTTTATACAATCATAAACTGAAATTATTAAATGTAAGATATTTAGCAACCCCTTTGCTGCAAACCATTATGAATTTTATCTGTGACTGGTATAAAAACGTTTCAGACCAAATAATGAAAAGCTGTTCTATGCAACTTTAATTATAACAATGTTTTAGAATAATAACAATATATAACATGAAATTATAAATTAACTGATTATAATCCTAATATAATAATGCACAATAATTTGAATGTTATCCAGATCTGCATTGGTTTGGCAACGTGCCCTGCACCTGTTTCTTTCTGAACACCTCCAGTAGATTTTCCTAGCATCCCTACTTCTAGAATCAAATTGATAAATAAATCCATCGTTGACTAATAACTGTTTCCATTTTTGAGAATAAATGAGCTGGGATATATTTACTGCAATTTTGTTTAAAGTTTACTGGAATTTGCTATTGCTTAATAACCAAAGCAGCATTATTACTGTTATAATATATAATTGAAAGTTAACTTTTTTTTTTGTTATGTGGACATTTTCTCACATTGGATATTTTACTATGAGCATTTTGTACTGTGGACTTTGTAGTGCATGGACATTTTCCTTTTGGACATTCTGTTGTGAACATTTTCAAAATTGTCCTTTGGACATTTTAACCTGGAAGCGTATTTTTATATAATGTAACTTTAGTAACTTAAGGCCAACTCGACTCACAACACACGCATTGCTGGACGTAACCCCTTTGTGAGTCAAGGTCTATTGGTACATAAATAATTTTATAATTGAAGACACTAACATCCCAAGTTCATTTAAGTAAATTGTTCAAGGAAGCAGGAAAACTGCATAGGTTTGCAATATAAGAGTACAGGTATCGAAATAAATATCTGTATGATTAAAAACACAGGCTTAGAGTCAGAATTGGGATATTCTTTTTTACAGAATGGTAGCTTATGTAAAACACAACGTATGTCAGATAAAAAGTCAAATTCGGTAAACGTGAACTTGGATGTTTGTCAATTCAGGTCTTTACTAGTTCCCCATTTAAGTCTATAAACACTATGGCCTTTAAAGGCCCAAAATATTCCAAATTGCTTTACTTTTTTCTTACTTTGTCTGTGCATTTTCCACGAAAAATTGTCTGCAAAGAGGAAATTGTGAAGCAAGGAGTTCACTGCTAATTTTGCCTGAGTCGTAATTTTACGTGTCATAAATCCATGCTATGGGACTCTGGGATTACGTCTCTCACTATGAGAGCCACACAGAATTTTTTAACATTGTTCCTTGAATTGTATTCCAATGGATACCATCCCATTGTGGAATCCTGGGAAACGAGAATGCGGATGCTTTAGCAAAGAAGGGCAGCACTGCTACTTACAGACCTGTTACTAAATCTACGTATTACTCTGTGAAGAGATTTATTAAATCTACATACTTAGACTTCAACAAACAAAATTTGATAACTCAATCCCAAGGGAAAAAATGGAACTCTCTGCATCAAAATCCACAGTTAATTCCCGATTTACCACGAAAATCGTCTGTAGCTGCATTTAGATTGGCAACAGGCCATGATTGTTTGGCCAAACACCTGCATAGAATTGGAATATATCAGTCTCCTAACTGCCCATTGTCCAACTCAAACCAAGAAATGGATTCGGAACACCTCAAAATCTGTGCTTCATTGGCTGGTTATGATAATATCTTTGAAAAATATTGGAGTGCAAGAGGTCAAATGACTTTATTGTCAAACGCCTGGCATTAGAAAACAACAACAACAGCAACATTGTTCCTTGAAAATCACTTGCCCTTAGCTGGGTTTGAAGCCACGAATCTCGGGTGCACGGTAATTGCTGGAAGACCATGGTTCAAACCTGTTGATGCAACACTTTTTCTAATTCTGAAATTAGTTCCTGTGCAGCTGTGAACCTGTTAGCTAGCTTCACAGGTTTAGAACATTCTTCCACTAACTCCAGAACTCGCGTTTGACTAGGTGGCGTGTCATGAAGAAGGCCTCCGGGGATTATGTCAGAGGCAGCCAGTGGATGAAGCAGATGCTGTAACACATTTTATTGTTAAATACTATATAATTCTATAATCCAACACAGTTACATACCACTTCAATTTTCATCTTCACCTGACAAACTGCAAAGAAGTTGTGATCACTCTTCTTATGTCTGCATATATCATCGGGAGAAAATATAAAACAGCCATCACAGTCAAAAATTTCGCTCTCATGTGGGACATTCCATGAAGGTAACGTATCTGTAACGAAAACAGAAAATCTTAAGATAACTTACATTATTCTTTGGGATAAGGGGTTTTAAAGCTTCATATATTTCTGACTTGTGGTCTTCTGTTTGTATTTATGAAAGATATATATCAGCTACCAATCTAATCTAATCTGCAGGAATGTTGTGAAACACTATTGCTGCTGTTCACAGATTTACTTATAATTCCAACTCTCATTTCTTCTATAAGACTCGTCACCAATGGTCTGAATGTTTTTCCTGATTTATATTTTAATTATAAGCTCAATACAATGTTTCCAATATGACAATAATTACAGTTTCGTATGATAATATTGTCAAACGCTTTAGCTATGTGTAAATAATGCAATAAAATTGGCCTCTAAATTCGCATATACGTCACAGGATGGTCACATGATTTCCCCAGCTATATTTTCCGGATTTCTGGGGAAATAAGCTTTGGTCTCTTCAAGCTAATATAAATTGCTAATTGGCTGCTGATACAATGTATTTCAATAATGTGCTACAGAGTATACCAACAGACTACTATTCTGTAGGCTTTAACTGTACTAATAATAAAACTAACCTTAATTTTTCTCGTAATTTTCGCCTTTACAAAAATAATCGGTGTTAGAATATGTAATGAGACCAAAAATAGCATTGTTTAATGTTTTGTTTGTATGTTTGTTACCTTTTCACGCGATAATGGCTGAACCGATTTTTACGAAAATTGGTATTTATAATAAGTTAGGTCCCACTTAGATTTTAGACTACATGGCATTCAAAATACTTTATTTAAAAGGGGGCTTAAAGGGGGACTGATGTAAATAAATCGAAATATCTCGCTTATTATTGATTTTTAAGATATTACATAACAGAAGTTGCTTTTTATCATACGTCATATATCATAAATAAATGAAGAGTCCACTGCAAGAATGATGGATGTCATTTGGAATACATTTTGCAGGAGAAGTAATTGAAAGTTTGAAATGCTTAATGCTCAAAGCTTAACTGCGATTTTCCGTTCATTACTGGACAATGACTATCAGTGTTAATGCCATATAACTCTGTATGTACATTCTATATGTCTCAAGCTATGCATTGACAGTCTTGGTTCATTTTCGACAAGAAAGTGTCATCCATCATTCTTGCAGTGGACTCTTCAAATATTTTATACAATTATATACAATGACACAACAAACCTTGGTCCAAAGTGTTCCTATCAACAACAATAACATTCTCAAGATCAACAAACTTCAGTCTTCCCTCAGCATCAACAGCAATGTTATCTGGAGAGATGTCAGTGAGGTAGAAACTAAACTGTGGATGGCTATCAGTAAAATTTAAAGCTGCTACCAACAGTTGGTATGCAAGTTTCACTCGTTGCAACCAGGGGGCCTGATGGTAATAAGTTAACATTTCTCCAGCATATTCTTCAGCCACAAGGCGACCACATGCACCCAAGTACTTGGGAACTGGCCATCCATCTTCTTCTGGCAGTATCTGCACAAAATTAGAACATTTTTGTTATGGCATACATGTAAGGATATTTGCATCAAAGTTAATATGGAGTCATTTAAAATCAAGAACCTGAACAAACAAGATGTCTGGATGAAAGGTGTCCAAAATAAAAAATATATATCTTACAAACCTTTACTATACATGTTTATGGAATATATCTTTACATAGGGAAACCAGCATATAGGGAATTATAAGTATGTATACGCGAGTCAGTACCTTTGATGTAGCAGTGCCTTATTTCATTGACCTTCAAACCAGCTCTATCTGCATCAGCGGGAGGTTCTGCCTAGAGTTGGAGCTGATATCGCACCAGCAGTCGACAACAGAAATACTTTTCAACAGACTTGCCAGCGAGTCAGGATTGTTGTTGTTCTAGCATTCACGGTTAGGGCCACCAAGAAGGGGGTGGGGACAAAGGGGGCGAGTGCATATGGGCCCGTGAGCAATAAGGGCCCGTCAGATTAAATGAGTCTGATTACTTTTTATTATCATGAATAATTATTCGTAGATACATATGGCTAGGCCTACTATAAAGTTTTTTAAGAATATTTGTTACATAAATTTGACATATTAACTCAACAATAGTAGAATTAATACAAATTACCACTTCATATATAAATATTTGACTTTTATATAATAGAATATCAGTTTCCCACATTAACGTTCACCGACATGACACTTGAAGGCCCCAGCATTTGCCTGAACTATGTTCCCGTCACTTGTTCCGGACACATTCAATTATTTATTGGCTTGCCCTTTTTAACTATCAACCCCCTGCTGGCCCACCACAATATGCTAGTGGACTGTTCCAAACCGAAGTCGCAGGATCACGTTTCCTTTTCAGTATCTACATTGTATGTTTCGTGTCGAAACTTTCATCTTTTCATTGTCGTTTGTCTAGTAAATTCTGTTCATTAGTGTAATCGGTTATATTTAACTGCACAATGGACAAGTACAGGCATAAGTCGGGAGCTAAGAAGCACAAGGAGAGACAGAAGAAATTGGAAGATATTAATATGGGTGGTAGACTGCTTGAAAAATATTATGAAGACATTAACAAAGAGATCAGTGATGAGCCGAAATATTTAAAATCAATTCATGCCTCTAATTTAGGGCCAACCCCACTGAAACCTATGAATCTCCTAAATAGTCTGAAGGAATTAAAACTGGACAGTTTATTTCCAAATATTTGCATAGCCATTAGAATATTCTGTATAATTCCTGTGACAGTTGCTGATGCTGAAAGATCCTTCAGCAAAATGAAGGAAATAAAAAATGTATTCAGATAAACAATGTGTCAAGAACGACTGGGTAACATTGGCCTCCTTAGTCTGGAGAGTGATCTTGCTAGGTCTTTAAATTTTGATGATATAATTGATGATTTTGCATCAATGAATTCAAGGATGTTGGACTGCAAGTTAGAAATTACAGGTGTTTAGGGATAATGTTTTATGAATATAATAGATTGTGTTAATGTGAACTTTTGCTAAAAGTTTTCAATGTAATAAAAGTGTATATTTTTAGGTTCGTATCTGTGTATGGGGTTATCTTTTATTTATTTTGCAAACAATTATTGTGGTTAGAATAACTGGTAACTTGTAATTGTTACTTTTTCAACGGGGGTCTGAGTACAGTATTGCATAGGGGCCCATAAATTCTGTCGGCAGCCCTGTTCACGGGTGCTCAATTACACTGACCTCTACTGTTTGAAAGTGGAATTATATGTTAATGGAGCTCATGCGCGCAGGAAAACAGACCAGGGAAATTCGCCCAGTATTATAAATTCCTATTCACTGGGGAAACTGTCAAAGTTTTCTCCGAATAGGCTACATAACTTCCATGTAGAAGTTTGACGTCCATGTTGGGTTTTGAAAAGACGCTGCACAGACGTAACAAACTGTAACTCTGAAAGCCACAACACACATTGAACCTGTTTCTATGTGTTGCCATCGTTACTGAGCTCGTGCATGTGCATCACCAATTGACATGTGCACTCGTGTGGAGTATGGAAAACAAGTTTTCTGATATTCCCTTTGTGATTATGTAACTTGGACGTAGATATTAATTATTTTCTTAAATATAAATTTTTTATCTTGGATACCTTTCATCCGGTATTTTCCTATATTGCTTATCATTAATATATGCAAGTACAGGCATCCTTTTGACTTATTACAGTGTACTGGTATCTATAAAAATGTACACTTAATACAAAAAATTTATAGAGTACAAAAGTCAGGCTATTCTTACGTACTCCGGGAAGAAAAAATGATACAAATTCCATTTTAGATTAGGGTGCACAAAAATATTGTTCAACTTTAATATTATTGAAGGGCTTACCAGGGCCACCCTCCAGAAAATACCAATTAAAACAATGTGCTTATATAATTAACACCAGTAAGTTTGCCATTTAATCAATCATTTAAAACAATGTGCCATTTGGTCAGCCATTTGATGTTAAATACATGCTATAGAAATTTATATGATGATGAAGATAGATAATGTGGTCAGATGGTCCAGTTTTGAATGGGACGGTCCCGTTTTTTAGACCTTCTGTCCTGGTGTCCACAAGTATTTATACTATGAACTGTTGAATTAGAAAGTTTTCACAATAACCTATGAGGAAGGTTATTAATGAAAAAATACACTAATAAGCCATGGGCATTATTTGTAGTTTTTTTTTTAATGGCCTTACACGATTCCCTAGATTTGGCACCTACTATTATTCTTTCTTGTAATAGGAATATACTGTTACTATCTGTAGAATTTTCCCAGAATATTATTCCAAAACTCATTACTGAGTGGAAGTATGCAAAATATATTATTTTTAAAGTATTGATATTTACTATCTTTTGCATAGATATAATAGCAAAATATGCTGAATTTAGTTTGGGAGTAATTTCTTTAATATGGTTTTTCCAATTCAACATATTATCGATCTGTAAGCCAAGAAATTTGGTGGTTGTTTCTATTAGGGACCTGTAGTTAATTCTTAAGTCTGAAATTTGCAAGGTTGAATTTGGGCAGGATTTAAATTGGATTATGTTAGTTTTGTTACAATTTAATACTAATTTATTGGCTGAGAGCCAATCACATATTTTGAGAAGAATTGCCTCTGTTGAAGATTGGAATGTGGTCAAGTTATTGGCTATAATTACTACACTTGTATCATCTGCAAATAATATGGGATGACCTACATATTTTATTAGGGGGGCAAGCCGTTAAAGTAAGTACAGTGCATATCCCTTTCAGTTCTTCGGTAAAAAATCTTGGCATTCACATGGATAATAATCTCAACTGGGACATGCAAATCACAGAAACCTGCAGAAAAGTATATTCTATTATTCATGTGCTAAAAAGGATAAATGTTCATCTTCCCTCTTGCTTAAAAAAGTCCCTTGTGCAGACCCTTGTATTTCCCTATTTTGACTATGCTGACATTTTACTGACTGACCTTTCCAGCGACAACAAAATGAAACTTCAACGTGCTCATAATTTGTGTGTACGTTTTGTAAGCAATGTTCGTAAATATGATCATATTACCCCATCCCTGGAAGCAATAGGTTGGCTTAAACTAGATAAGAAAAGAAATTTACATTCACTTCTCTTTCTCTTCGAAATCTTGAACTCTTCTATTCCTTCGTACCTGTCGTCTCGCTTCACTTACCTTTCTTCCCACCACAATCTGAACACACGCTCTCGCCATGAAACAATACTAACAATACCATCCCATCGCACCTCTTCATACTCATCCTCTTTCACAATAGCCCTGCCAAGACTCTGGAACTCGCTACCTGCTAGCATCAGGGACTGTCGAAATAAAATTCAATTCAAACGCAAACTTACTAGGCACTTGGTCAGTAATTGAGACTCGTTCAGACATGGTTTCTTGTAAATAGTTCTTTTAATCTACCACAAAATATCTCAATATCCGGTAATTTCATCACTATAGAATTTTGTTATTGTAGGTTTAATTTGTAATTTAGTAAATACAAAAATATTCTTTGTTCTTAACTTCTATGATAAAATGTCTAGCTTTCATTAATCAGGTATTCTTGTCGTACTTTAATTTTTATTGTAATTGTAATTGTAAATTTAATATTAATTGTAATCTTATTGTTCATGTTATAGTTGTAATCCCCTGGTAGAGGGGCAGAGAAGGCCTGACGGCCTTATCTCTACCAGGTTAAATAAATAAATCTAATCTAATCTAATCTAATCATTTATGAACACTAGAAAAAGTAGGGGACCTAATATTGATCCTTGTGGAATTCCATTATTAGTAGTTACCCATGTCGAGGCAGATTTCACAGTGGTATTGATTTCGACTTCCTGTTTTCTATCTATGAGATATGAATGAAACCATTGGTGTGCAATGCCATTAATTCCATAATAATTTAATTTGTCTGGCAGCATTTATGATTTATACAGTCATATTTCTTCGATAAATCACAGAAAATCCCCCCAACTTGGAATGTTTTAATTTCCTCCAGAATTTTGTCAGTTAAACTAAATGTTGCATTTTCTGTGAATTTATTTTTCCTAAATCCAAACTGTTCTGAAACTAAAATGTTGTACAGTATCTTTCAAGATGATGATTTAATCTTTTATACATTACTTTTTCAAAAACTTTGGAAAAACTGGTAGAAGTGATATGGGTCTGTAATTTTCTGGAGATGTTGTTTCTCCTTTTTTGAAGATAGGAATAACCACTGAATATTTTAATAATCTCTCGAGGAATATACCATTAAACAGTGAATAGTTACATAAATAACTTAGTGGCATAGCTATAATGTGAACTCGCTTTTAATATTTTGCTTGTTATTTCATTATACCCTGAGGACTTTTTTGACTTTAGATTTTTAATAATTGTAATTATTTCTATTTGTTATGGGTAATATAATTTTATTCTATTTATTATACGATATAAATGAATGAATGTATATATTTGTCTTAAAGCAATATACCTTTCGGTGAAATGGCACTTCACATATGATATGATATAGGCCTATCTTAAACAGTTATTATACGTAAAATTAAAGAATTAAATTTCTCTTTGCTGTACTCAAAGTTGTATGAGAAGCAGAGCAAGTTTTTGCAAAGCTGTAGTGCTGGTAAGTGCCCCATTTTGAGCATCAGAAATTCTGGCCACATTATGATAGGCTACATTAGTTTTTTTTGTTGAAAATAGAAACTTTCTACAAGGTTCGAGGAAACTATAAACTTATTTGCTGGTTAATATAATTACCTGTAAAATGAGTGGCTCTGGATTTACCATTATAGTCGTCCAGATATTTGCAAGTAAGGTATTGATGCTGATGTCCCTGTTTAAGGAAAATACGTTCCTTAACATTATTTCTAAACTGATCACTGATGGACACAGACGCAGGCCACTGGCTAGGGAGGCAGTGTCATACTGACTTTCCAAAGACTGTGACACATGCCTTTTTACTGATTGAAGAAGATCACCTTGTTTTAAAATTGCTTCACTTACAGAACACCCATAATCTAAGTCAGCTAGTGCACAGATCATTTTGTCTACATCGTTTAGTTCTGTAGTATGGCCTAGCTTTTTCAGGACTATCTTTCTATCATGAAATGTTCCAAACATAACATTTTTTGATCCAATTATATTCATAATTGCTGTAACTATGTCAAAAGAGCTTAAGGTTATTTCTCCTCCATTCATGGCAGGGCACAGTGACACACCGTAACAAGCAGGACATTTCTCCACTTCTGTAAAGTCACGAAGTGAAATCCACGGTAAATGAGGCATCAAACACAGAGCTAGCAGGAGTGCCAGTACTGCTAAGGCCTGCCATTTACACTTTATACCAGGCATATGAAGCAAGTTGCAACACAACATAAGCAGAATACCTACAACAAATATCACAGAATTAAAGTTTTTCAAACTCATATACAGGAAAGTAAAAACAAACATCATACACATGAAATGGCGTATGTATCTAGGACAGCCGTGGCGAAAATGTGACTCGCGAGCACATTGTGGCTCGCAATGATAGCTGTGAATTTCTCTTGCTTCCTACCTCCCACAACCCCCACCCTCTCACTCACTGCAGTCAAACTCCGTTCCATTTTTATTTGTCTCTGACCTGCGAGTGGCGTATCGTCGCAATGTCTCTCTCTCGAAACCATGTACCTCTACAAAATGGAAAGTTTCAAGTAGGATGGGAGGACGCATTTTTTGCTGCCAATATGATCAGAACATTAAATGTATGATTTCTTCACAAGCATTACGAGGAAAACGGTTGTATAACATAAAACGGCATTATACTACATGTTACTCATGAAACATTAAAAGGTTAAGTGTTGTTATTATCATTATTATTATTATTACTATTATTATTATTATTATTATTATTATTATTATTATTATTATTATCATCATCTCTGTACGTCGATCCTTTTTCAGCAGATGTATGAATAATGCGGTTAGATCTTCAATTTAAACGCACATATTTACAATGTGATGTTAAATGAAAGCTAGATGTAAGGACTTGAAAAATGTTGGACTTTTCAAATCTTTGCCAAAAAATAAATATCCGAAGCTTCGTTCTTTCGCTTGCTCTGTTGAAGCCATGTTCGCTACAACTTAAGTTTGTGAAAAATTATTTTCAACAATGAAAATAGTAAAATCCAAATTTAGATCATGACTGACAGACAAATATCTTCGTGATCACTTACGACTGGCAGTAAGTGACATAATTCCTGATTTTGAAACTTTGTCGCAGAGACATTCTGAAGACAGTTAATTTTAGGTTGTGATAATGTGTCCTATGTTTTCTTATTCATTTCTTTCATCGTTACACGTATTAAACATTAGTTTGTAACCTTGTACTGTATAAAATTGTATTTGAGTGCTTGACGTAAGGAAAATGAAAATCCGTTAATAAGTCAGACAGTTGCTTCACTTCCCCTTCGGGTGTCCGCCTCCCTTCATAGGTGCTATGCACGTTGCAGGTTACACAGTGGCTTGGCGCATGATCACATTTTCGCCATGGCTGATCTAGGAGGATCGAAAAGTAACGCACAACAATTTTTTTATAAAACATTATTTTGTCCGGACGTCCAAAGCTAGCAGAGAGTTTGAATCTTGCGCTACAGACAATAATGGCTTGTTCAAGTGTCACCTCAGCAAAAAGAAAGGTACAGATGTTTCATTATACTTTTGCCAGTCAGTGACAATTAAATTTCAAGTGACTTATCTTAGTCGTGGGAATCAGAATGTTAAAAAGCATTACAAACTTTTGCTGCCTCTCTTCCCCTCAGCGCAAACTGTGACATTGCACATGTGAGGAGCAACGAGGTATAATTAGTCCGTTTTTTTTTTTTTTTTGTGAAGAAAAAAAAGAAAAAGTCCAAGTACAATCCACAGGGAAATATCGGATATGGGGATTCTTTTATTATAGGATATCGCTTAATTTTCGTCAAGTTTGACAAACGATTCTGACGTCACAACATGGCCGACGTAAACCAACACGACGAGTAAATAAAACTCACTGAGATATCACCTCAACTACCCCACTAACCTTCTCACATACGTCGACCTCATGTCACTGAGATATCACCTCAACTAACCCACTAACCTTCTCACATATATCGACCACATGACATCACCCCATTCTCCATTCTAGCCAACATATATTCTCATAAACACACTACCGATATCCTATAGTCATATAGACCCAAGCCTTAACAGTACTTTCCACACAGGTATTTTATTAGACCTATACAGGGTGAGTTTTAAGTCCACCGACAAACTTCAGGGGATGATTCCTGACTGAAAATGGAGCACAAAAGTTCATATCATCTTGTGCCCGGAAATGCATAGTTTCCACGGTATATGGCACTGACGACATTCTCTCATAAGAAGCCGAGATGGTGTTCGTGTATTACCAAGCAGATGGAGAATGTGCCTTTGGCAATACGACAGGCAATGTGATTTCAGCACGATGGAGCGCCAGCCCACTTCCACATTAATGTTCCCAGACACCTCAACATTATCTTCCCCAGACGTTGGATAGGACGTGGAAGCCCTATTGCATGGCCTGCTCGATCACCGGACTTAAACCCCCTGGATTTTTACTTGTGGGGGCACCTGAAAGGCATTGTGTATGGTGAGATCCTTCAACAGCGTGTCCACGTAGCCTGTGACGCTATTCGGACACAGGCCGGAACATTCGAACGAGTGAGACAATCCATGATGCGACGTGTGAACGCGTGCAGTGCATCCCATGAAGGCCACTTTGAACATCTGTTGTGACATGGATGAGATTCAGGCCATGTACTGTGTGCCAGGGCTCTTTGTTTGATGTTCTTCAGTGTCATCTACCGTGGAAACTATGCATTTCCGAACACAAGGTGATATTAATTTTTGTGCCCCGTTTTAGTCAGGACTCACCCAAGAAACTTGAGACAAAAAAATTTAAATTATAAATGTTTCAAAACCTAAGTAAATACTATAAGGTTATTTTAAAGTAAGTACCGTACTCCTCTGCTAACTTTTCGTATTTAATGGCTATAACACGCTTTTTAACTTAGATCATAGCTGTGACAAATTTATAATTATTTTCGTCTCCTACTCGCAATAGCGAGGGATCTACACGCGCCATACCCGAACTGTATTCTGATTGGTTCATGAAAACTAAGCCAACCTGTTAAGAGTGTAAGGCCTTGGTCCTGACGTATTATTTTTATTATTATTATTATTATTATAGCTCACTGTCTCCTTTTCTAAACAGTACGAACACAAAGACCAGCAATAAAAAATATTACACAATTTTGTTAATTAAGAAAGTACTCAAAAGCATATAACGCCAAGGTCTAGTGTATTGTTTTTTTTCTGCAGATGAGCAGGAAATAAAAAAATTGTAGGTACTTCGCTAGGCAGCAGGCGTCTTCTATAATCTGTTGGGAGTCCACTTCCGAGTGAAGTGAACTCTAGCGGTCGCAGCCACAGATAACACAGAACAGCAGTAATTTCTTGCAAGTTGTAAAAGCAGACGACTTACCTGCATCAGAGTGAGGTTTTGTCATCTGTCACTTTCCTTATATTTAGCGGTTATATCGCACTAGCAAGCTAAAGCAGAAATAATTTTAGCAAAATTGCTAGCAAATTAGGATTGCAATTTCACCGTTTGTGGGTGCTCGATTACAGTGACATTAACGGTTGAAAGTGGAATTACACGCTAACGGAGCGCACGCGCGCACAGACAAATAGAATAGGAAACTTTTTGAGTGTTCATTATTTATAATTCCTATAAGTTACGCTGGTTTCACGTTAAAATTTATTTCTTATTATTTTAGTCTTATAGACATTCGCGAAAAGTATACTCATAGAACTAATAATATATAGAACTGTGGTTCCTCTGTCGGTTTCTTTTTTCTGAAGTGATTTTCATCTTAGTTCGTTCAATATATTTGCACATTTTTACGAAACTTAATGTAATATAAACTATGGAACATTAACGATCACTAGATCTTGAGAATTTTCTGTATTTTGTAGGAATATCTTTAACTCGTTTTGAAAACAAATCTTGGCTTTTGGGGCGGTATTGTTCATTCGTAAAAAGAAAAATATTTTCTCATAGTGAAACAGTTTGTGGTGCTCTTCGAACATATTACCACATTACTTTTATGTTGGAAGGTGGCGCTGCAGTTTCATATTTGTGCCATGGTGTTAACAAAGGAAATCACAACTGTTATTCAGTGTAACTTACTGAAATAATCTATGGTAGTGAACGTATGTTCTGTACATAACATAAAGTACATGAAGTTTTAAGGGAAGCCTTCGAAAGATATTTAGTTATTATGTTATTCAAGGAATTTTTATGTTGAATGGGACGAAGTTACTTTTACTTGTAAAGAAAATGTGAATTTACATCAAATAAACTTTCAGAACAGTTTGGATGTGTAGTGTCCTGAGTAAGTAAGTTGACGTTCTTTACAGTTACGTTTGTGGAAATGTGCAAAATATTAAGATTCAGTTATTTTTTTTTTTATCTGGTTTATGGTGTACACAGGAATATGTGTATATGTATATACCGTATATACTTATGTTATTAAAAATATGGCATTACATGTTGCTCCTCAAGCGCGTTTTGTGAATTAATGCATTAATGTAGCGAACATCCCATGTATAGTGGAATAAAAAGTTAAATATGTTATGGCAGTGATAAAATTGCGAAAAATTCGTATACAGTGGCGTGAACATATTGAATCTTCAATAAAAAATAATACAGTAACTTTAAAGGTATTCGTTATAAAGTTTTAACAGTATAAAATCCTTCCGTGTGACAGTATTGCTGTTTTAGTGGGAGGGGAGAGGAGTACTTCTGTCACAAAACATGTAGGCCTATAGATATATTTTTATTTTGGGGAAAATTTCAGTATACTTATACCTCACGGACAACAATTAAGATACTAAAAAGAGCAGATTTGTCTGTGTTTGTCTAATGCACATCATCGTGCTTACGAAAAGACACTTTTCAGTGCCAATAATTTATTTTGTGTGCACAAGTTTGGAATTTTGGAGTAAGAGGAAAAGGAAGATATCTGTGTTCTGAAATTTATCCCCGTAGAGAAGCAAACAAAAAATTGAGTACCGACACCAATTTCGCATCGAAATAAGGGTAGATTTTTTAGTAGTTTATTTTACGACGCTTTATCAACATCTAAGGTTTTTTTTAGCGTCTGAATGAGATGAAGGTGATAATGTCTGTGAAATGAGTCCGGGGTCCCAGCACCGAAAGTTACCCAGCATTTGCACATATTGGGTTTAGGGAAAACCCCGGAAAAAATCTCAACCAGGTAACTTACCCCGACCGGGAATCGAACCCGGGCCACCTGGTTTCGCGGCCAGACGCGCTAACCGTTACTCCACAGGTGTGGACAATAAGGGTAGAAATTTTGCTGTGAAAGTGAGGGCCAGTCTAGAGTTGGAGACGGGGGGGGGGGAGCTGTCCTTTGTTGTGGAAGGGATAGGCGGCAGGGAGGGATAGCACATTTCATTTTCGTGCTTTTCCTTACTAATCACAGAGAAAAGCGAATTTTCGTAAGGTCGAATTAGTGTTAGATTAGTTTAGACTTTTGGTATGTCTTACATATACTCACAGTTGTCTAAGAATGTGCTCTTTCTTCCAAGACAAACCACAATCCTAAACTAACCTACTTGTCACTGATTGGACCTTACGAAAACTCGCTTTTTCTCCGAGATCAGTAAGGAAAGCACGGAAATAAGATGTATGTGCTGCACTGCTTCATCTTCCTGCTGCCTACCCCATCAACCTCGCTTGAGCGATCACTCCTGCCCACACTTTTGCGCTGGTCATCACTTTTACAGCAACTTTCTACCCTTATTTTCGGTGTGAATTTGGGGTCTGCACTCGTTTTATTTTCTTCGTATACGTATGATTCAACTAGAACCCAAATACATTTGTACCTTAACATGGTAATGCAATAGTAAAGAAATAAGGTAAAACTAGTGCTGAAGTACCAATTATTTCGGAAGTGCAAATCGTTGAATTTATAAGTTTTTTTTTTTTTTCTGGGAGATGCAGTTAATCGTATATGCAAGACATAACAAAAGCCTAAACTAACCAAACCTAACCTGTTTCAGATTCATATATGCAAGATATATGCGCGGAGTACAAAGGGAACTACCTCAGCGCTATTTTAGCCAATAATAATAGGTCTAATAATCACAATAATTATAATTAACAACAGCAAATTTTATTTATTTATATGAACACAGGAATATGGTGCTATTTTTACATACACAATTTTGAGAGGACATTCGTCTAAGGACCTTGAATGTTATAGGCCTATTTAGTCATAGGTAGTCACATAATAGGCTAGGCAGTAACATAATAGGCTATGTTCTTTTTAAATGAACACTGGTTGGCAATTCACAGTTCATTGCATTTTCTTACATACCAGCATGAAGTTACATCGTAGGTTGGGATAGTTTGGGCTACGTCAGGTCAAGACAGTTCTGAGCTACAACTAATGATAAAGACATTAAAAGATAGATTTGGTCTGTAGTTTAAATAGGAACCTCATTACTTTGTAACTAATTCAACAGTTCATAGCATAAATACACGTCAAAAAAATGACTTTCATACTCCATCGGCAAGTCTATCGTGCTATCAAAAAGGAGTGCGTTATATGGCAGTAAAAAATTTTAATAGCCTCCCTATCGATATAAAAAATGAAACTCAAAACATAAAATTATTTAGGGCAAAATTAAAGAATACCTAATTTCTCACGCCTTCTATTCTGTAGGTGAATTCATGACATTCAATAACACTTCATGAAATTGACACTAAAACTTTGTGTTGTACTAGTAGACTATATTGTAAATCTCATCTGTATATATTTCATCTAGACTGTGACTATAAATTAAGACTTTATAATAGTATATTAAGTTTTTTGACTTGTTCCATATTCTAGCTGTAAGCATGTATGAATACCATGGAATGTTAATAAATACAATACAATACAATTATGATCACTTTATGGTTAGTGATATCAGGGTTTACCATGTCTGGAGTGCATGGAATTGTAATTAGGTTAGATTAGTCTTAATTACATAGCTTATATTGTTCATTATGGCTGACATGAGTGATGAGATTCGTACGTGATGTCATTAATGGAGTACCAGTATAAGTTACTGTAGATTAATTCTATAAAAATAGAGAATAATTTGTTTAAGACTTATATGGAAACTAGGAGAACGTTTTTTGGTTTATCATAGATTCAGCAACACATGTCTCCACATTTTTCAGCTGCAAGAAATCGATTGTCAGCTTTGAATACTTATGTGTGCCATTGTACGACGTAAGTCTGTACCTAACTCTTCAGTCCATCAACAGAACGTTACTATCCAATATATATCAAAATAAATCCATTGGCAATGTAGATAAAACTGTAGATCATATAGGCTATACCCAGATAGTTCGGCCTTATAGGCTTTGACAGTAACAACTTTTGTCAGGTTTGCTATGCTGCCATCTAGTTGTTACATAAGGAATCACGTCATAATTCCCATTTGAATTGCATTCCCACAATGCCGGACTGCCTACATAGTCTCTATGCTGATGACACTGTCATATTTACCAGACATTTCAATATTCATGCAGCTTGTGTCAACATGCAAAATGCCCTAAATATATTAACACAATGGTCAACCAAATGGAGATTAAAAGTAAACGGCGAAAAATCTCAATTGATGGTCTTTACTAAACGTTTTCCCAGGATTATAGACCAACTGAGTATTCAAAACCAAATAATACCTTTTACCACATCAATTAAATATCTTGGAGTACTTCTAGACAAACGTTTATCTTACAGGCATCACATTCAAAACATAAGAGACAAAGCATTTCAAAGATACATGACACACTATCCACTTTTCAAAAGTCTGACTTCAAGGAAAGCAGAAGTCCTGCTGTATACATCAGTCATCAGATCATACATCCACTACTGCTGTGAGATATGGGGCCAAGCTCATCCTCGCCACCTGAAGAATCTGGAAGGAATTCAGAGAGCTGTCTGCAGAACAATCACTGGTGCACACTACCTCACGAACAATGTCAAACTCTACAGTGAACTTCATATACCCTTCCTGGTTGCTCATATTCAAGACCTACAGACTACATACAGGAATAAGCTACTTCATCATGCCAACCCTTTACTAAGAGACATAACATAAATTCAAACAAATACTTCTGTCTTTGACGGTCTTAGTAATCAATTTTCTTTAACAAAACCTATTTACATTTCAGTTTATAAAATCATATTTTTGTAAAAGGCAAGGGTCCAAGAGACCTGGTACTTTTAATAAAAACATCTCAAAAAAAAAAAAAAATTGAATTGCATTAGCGACTATACTGCGATCTCGTGTTCATTTACGGCGGACGGGTGGCGATCCTGGCGGTTGTTCTGTTCAAAGTGCTGCCGATTTTAACATAGGGATGTTACATATATGATCTGGGATAAAACTAATTTGGAAACAGAAACTAAATCCTGTACATGGAATCTGTGAAGTGGCAGAGAAAATACATTCTTCGCAGGTAGCGTCATAGATGGCTGGACCAATGACTAGTCAGGGTGTGAGAGAGGGAACAGCATGGCTTGGAAAAACTACAAGGAGCAGATGCTGTGAAGCTTCGCCCTCCTGCCAGTGACTGTTTAATTATAGTAGCCAGACCTAGTCCAAGTAATTATCAGTTTTACATAGGTTACACCAAAGACATTTTTAACAAATTTGTTTTCACGAGGACATTGAATTTCTGAAGTTATAAATAAAACTGATATATGCAGTGTGAGTCATGTCTTAATTGTTATTCTGAAATAATGATAATTTAGGAATAGTTTGCTGTTAAAAATAGATAGATGTAAAAAATTTTTGTCACACATAGAATTAATGGGATTTGCATAAATTGCTTAAAGACAATTTCTGTAATAGTACCCACATTTTTATTTCAAGACTATTAAATTTCTTGATAATTCTTTACAGGTGCACTATCAAAGAAAGGTGGCCTATCTATCCATACACACCTACTGATCAAAATGTTTAGGCTAAATGCAGGGCATACCAAAAACCTGAATTATTCAAACCTAACCTGTCACTGATACTTGACCTTACGAAAAGTTGCTTTTTATTTATCTCTATATCATCGTAGACAAAAAAAAAAGACCAACTGCTATAAGCTAAGTTCGCTTCAGAAAACTTCAGTTTATTCCAAGAAAGCTTAGGAATTTTTTATGCATGAATCCACTCTGTTTTTCCTTTATTTTGTTTGTTTGTTGCTTTTTCGACCTGTTTATAGATCAAGTGTTATAACTAACCTATAACAAAGATATGTTCAAGATGTAAGTTAGATGCATAAAGGTACATACAAGTTGGAACGATGATAAACGATAAAAGAAACAGCGATGCTATATCAGAGAGAATTGAAGCATGCATTGTCATTGAGGTGTGCATATTGGAGTAACGATAAACGCGAAGATGCACAATAAAAGCGACAGAAAAGAAAAATTCCATTTTCTTCGCTCTTGTCGTTCATATGATCTCTGATTAAGATTATATTAAGCTGTATAATGACCGGTGGTTATCAATATATCCGAATATTTATCGACTTATTATTATTTTGGCATATTAAATTATCATGGATATTGACAAATTGTTCTGTTGTGTATTTATTCGTGATACAATAACTTCTTTACTCTGTTAATATTATAAAAATACCTGGCTGACTAGTTTCGAGGTGGTGTCCCTCACTGTCGGAAACCTAGTCCTATTAATAGTTACTTTGATTAAAATAGTATAATTTAATTAACCTGGCCCATAGCAGTTAATAAAGTATCTTAAAATAACCAATTAAAAAAAAACCTGGCTATGGGGATGCTTATTTGAGTGATGTCTGTAATAATCAGCAGCCACAGTCAAAGAGGTCACATTTCTTCCAGTTTCCATATCAGTAACACAAAAATTCAGGACATTTTGACTCAACAAGTCTACATGTCTTTTCATACTGTCCATTGCATAGACTAATAATGATAATATTTGGGGACATTGTATTAATAGCATAACAAATAATGTTTAGGTGAGGGGTTTGGACTTTTTCCATTGCTGGTTATCACAATCAAAAAATTAAGACACAACGTTTTGAAGGAAGGAGAGAAAGGAAAAAACCTACTGTTGGGATCGTTACGTACAGCTATTCTGTATGACTGATCAGTCATACAGAATAGCTGTACGTAGCTGTAAAACCTACTGTTGGGATCGTTACGTACAGCTATTCTGTATGACTGATCAGTCATACAGAATAGCTGTACGTAGCTGTACGTAACGATCCCAACAGTAGGTTTTTTTTCCTTTCTCTCCTTCCTTCCACCTGAAGACGAAGGGAGAACCACCCTTCGAAACGTTGTGTCTTAATTTTTTGATTGTGACAACCAGCAATGGAAAAAGTCCAAACCCCTCACCTAAACATTAATGATCCACCATTGCTTTCCAACCCCTCATTTAGATCAACAACAAATAATATTAAACTGGATTTATTTTGTACAGTTACACATTGTTTACATTTACATTAATGTTTTATGTACCAGTCATACTTATTAATGAAAGTGACTCAGTTTCATTTTTGTTCATCTTGGCATAACGCCAGTGTAGAAAGGATTTTTTCCTACCGTGAAAATTCCTTTATAATAAAAAATAAGTGTTGATGCTATGGGAGTCTATGAGAGACAGGTTTTACTCGTTTTAATATATGTTTTTGTCTTGCAGGATGTTTGATAAACATCATTGCAGGCTAGTGATTGCAGAGATGCTGTAAACAGAGAGAACACAATGGCGGATCCTTCATTAGAGGAAGATGGGATTCTGAGGGAGTGGGCCCCTCTTACACATCTACTTCAACAAATTCCTCTCAAAGCTCAAAGAGGACTCTTCACCCACGATTTGAATCTCACATGTGTTGATACTTTACCCGAATTTATTGCAGTTGGCACCAATCTCGGTTTAGTTTACTGGTACAACCGGAAAAAGGGCGACTTGCAAAGACTGCGTTGTGAGGTAAGTCTAATTAACAGGACCAGATTTGTCAGTGTATTGGCTTCTGTTCGTATCATTTGTCTGTTTGCACTTTAATTCCAGCATCTTTAAAGTTTGTAGAGTACTGCAAACATTTTTTATCAAGGGAAAAATTGTTCCGGGGCTGAACCCGGGACCTTTGGCTGAGTGTGCCAACATTCTACCGACTGAGCTGCCCAGGAACTCTACCAGACACAGCTCAGTTTTTTCTTTTATACCCACATACCTCAAATATCAGTTGGTAGAGCATTGGCGCGCTTAGCCAAAGGTCCTGGTTTCGATACCTAGTCCCAGAACAATTTTTCCCTTGAAATTATTCAAATCAGCCTCACAGGGAGCTATATCTGAAAGCTAGATTTGCATTTTTTTTTCATGTCTCTTTACTGCTATTCATTTTTTCAGAACACTGGTTCAGCAATTACTTGTGTAAAAGTGATTTCTACAGTGGATTTTATGGTGGCAGCTGGTAATGACCAGGGAATTGTTACAGTATTTCAAATACCAAAAATCCCACCTGATAGTCTTCCAGAAAGTATGAAACCCAAGAAGAACAAGCAGGTATAACAGCCCATTCATAACTTCTTTCACAGTAGATAACTTTTAGCAAGTATTAGTATTATTATTTAAATATGAAATTTTAAAACTTAAATTCATTTTAAATAGGTTACCAAAGGTACATTACTTTCTTTAAATACATTTTAACACTATTAAAGATTTTAAATTTTATATTTTAAGAATAAGTGTTATAAACTGAACTTCAAGAAGATTGTATTGTCTGTTTGTAACTTTTTTACTGGCTCAAATTACAAGCGGTCCAAAATTTTAGCTTCTAGGTACCTTTATTTATTTCGGATTATGCTTGTAAATTTTCAACCTCAGTGGTTAAATTAAATCTGTTTATTAATAGAAGAAATAATTGTATTAAACAAAACTGGCTTCATTTATA
Organism: Periplaneta americana; assembly: GCF_040183065.1. NCBI lineage: Eukaryota > Metazoa > Arthropoda > Insecta > Blattodea > Blattidae > Periplaneta > Periplaneta americana. Next base: position 171,462,032 of record NC_091128.1, read on the forward strand.
CACCGACGGATCCTTGATCTCCAGAGAACAAGGTGCCGGTGCAGGTGTTACGTGCTGTCTCTTCTCACTTTATAGATCTCTTGGATATGGAACAACAAGTTTTGATGGAGAAATCATTGCAATAAGTGAAAGTCTCAGGAATCTTCTATGCCACATCAGTAAATTTAAGAATGCAGTTATATTGTCAGACTCCAAAGCAGCTATTCTATCAATAGTCTCTAAACACACACCTTCATCTCAAACAGCAGAAATAACTAAAATGCTCTCTCAATTAATATCACTCAATAAAAGAATTGTATTCCAATGGATACCATCCCATTGTGGAATCGTGGGAAACGGGAATGCGAATGCACTAGCAAAGAAGGGCAGCACTGCTACTTACAGACCTGTTACTAAATCTACATATTACTCTGTGAAAAAATTTATTAAATCTACATACTTAGACTTCAACAAACAAAATTTGATAACACAATCCCAAGGGAAAAAATGGAACTCTCTGCATTATAATCCACAGTTAATTCCCGATTTACCACGAAAATCATCTGTAGCTGCATTTAGATTGGCAACAGGCCATGATTGTTTGGCCAAACATCTGCATAGAATTGAAATATATCAGTCCCCTAACTGCCCATTGTGCAACTCAAACCAAGAAATGGATTCGGAACACCTCAAAATCTGTGCTTCATTGGCTGGTCATGATAATATCTTTGAAAAATATTGGAGTGCAAGAGGTCAAATGACTTTATTGTCAAACGCTTGGCATTAGAAAACAACAACAACATAATTGTATTAAAGGAACAAAATTGGTAAGACCAAAGATTGTAATTGAAGCATTTAGTTTCATAAGGGTCTGAGTGCACAATGCTAGGTTTGTGGAGTGTTGGCACATAGGCCCAATGAAGGAACTGTTGGAGATAGACCCAGCGCTGTCTCTTGAAATAAATTGGTACTAATGTAGCTTTCGGTAATTCATATACCCTTCTGAAATTCTTTGGGCAGGGCACATGGATCCATTTAAAAGTATTAGCTGTGAAATCATGATTTTCGCACTTAGGCCCTTATGAAACTAAACGCTTCTATTGATGACAGAGTCTTAAAGTAGAGTGTGTATTTTAAGTATTTAAGTTGCAAAAATTCTGTCACTGTCTTAATCTTTGGTCCTAATGTGAAACATGTTTCAAAGTTAATCATACCTTGATTTGTCATGGATTAATTGTTTGACTGCACCAGTTCATGTGTAAAATGAGGACAAAAATACTTGATTGGTGTGAATTACTGTTTCAGGTGGAGAGATACACTATCAGTGGTCTGCATTCGTCTTCAGTGACAGCAATAGAATGGAGTATGAATGGCATGAAACTCTTCAGTGGCGACAGAAATGGGATTGTTGTTCTCACAGAAATTGACTTTTACATGGTAAGTATATATAAATCCTTGACCATGGAGTCCACACCTGTTGAGTAATGGTCAGCGCGTCTGGCTGCGAAACCAGGTGGCCCGGGTTCGAATCCCAGTCAGGGCAAGTTGCCTGGTTGAGGTTTTTTCCAGGGTTTTCCCTCAACTCAATATGAGCAAATGCTGGGTAACTTTCGGTGCTGGACCCCGGACTCATTTCACCGGCATTATCACCTTCATATCATTCAGACGCTAAATAACAGCGTTGATACAGCGTCTTAAAATAACACAATAAAATAAAATTGTTGTTGTTGTTTTCTAATGCCAGGCGTTTGACAATAAAGTCATTTGACCTCTTGCACTCCAATATTTTTCAAAGATATTATCATGACCAGCCACTGAAGCACAGATTTTGAGGTGTTCCGAATCCATTTCTTGGTTTGAGTTGCACAGTGGACAGTTAGGGGACTGATATATTCCAATTCTATGCAGGTGTTTGGCCAAACAGTCATGGCCTGTTGCCAATCTAAATGCAGCTACAGACGATTTGCGTGGTAAATTGGGAATCAACTGTGGATTATGATGCAGAGAGTTCCATTTTTTCCCTTCAGATTGTGTTATCAAATTTTGTTTGTTGAAGTCTAAGTATGTAGATTTAATAAATCTTTTTACAGAGTAATACGTAGATTTGGTAACAGGTTTGTAAGTAGCAGTGCTGCCCTTCTTTGCTAAAGCATCCGCATTCTCGTTTCCCAGGATTCCACAATGGGATGGTATCCATTGGAATACAATTCTTTTATTGAGTGATATTAATTGAGAGAGCATTTTAGTTATTTCTGCTGTTTGAGATGAAGGTGTGTGTTTAGAGACTACTGATAGAATAGCTGCTTTGGAGTCTGACAATATAACTGCATTCCTAAATTTACTGATGTGGCATAGAAGATTCCTGAGACTTTCACTTATTGCAATGATTTCTCCATCAAAACTTGTTGTTCCATACCCAAGAGATCTATAAAGTGAGAAGAGACAGCACGTAACACCTGCACCGGCACCTTGTTCTCTGGAGACCAAGGATCCGTCAGTGTATAAATGAAGCCAGTTTTGTGGAGGGTACCTAATATTAATTGTCTCTAAAGACAATTGTTTTAGTATTTCAGTGTTTATTTCTGATTTCAGTATTTCTTCTGTTAAATTTAGATTATATCCATATTTAATAGAGTTAAAGGGTTTGGTTTAATTTGTAGGTTTTCTTTTAAATTCGGGATATTGATTTTCTGTTTTAATTCTTGAACAATGGATATGAAACTTTTTTGAGTTTTCAATGTACAGAGAGGACTGTATGAATGCCAATTGTTTCCTGGTAATCTAATAAGTTTTTCATATTGAATCAGTGCTTTTTCTTCTATTGTCATTTTGATGCTGTTAATATTAGTGAGAAATCTCATAGAATCTATTGGAGTTGTTTTGATTCCACCAGTAATGAGTCTGAGAGCTTGGTTTTGAACATATTCTATTTCGTTTATGAAAGGTGAAGTAATTAAAATTTCTCCGCAGTATGTCAGCACTGGCTGTATAAACATTTTGTATGTGGTGTTCAAAGTATTCCTAGAGCATCCCCATTTCTTTCCTGCTAGTCTTTTTAGAAGGGAGAATCTTTTACGAGCTTTTTCAGAAATGTATTTCAAATGGTTGCTCCATGTTAACTTACTATCGAAAATAACTCCAAGATAAGTCCTAGGAAGGTGTTGGCACAATAAAATAAAATTGACCATGGACATATTCCACATTCCTTGTACATTACAAGTAAATTTTCTAGTAAGTAGTAGAAATACGAGTTTCTGTTCCACAGAAGAATTTTCCACAGTTGTACTACACTACACCATACTTACGAATTACCAGTGGAGTTTCATGATTGTGTTCCACAAAAGTGGATGGCAATCAGTTGACCCATTTCATAGTATTAGTGGTATAGCCAGGCAACATACATTTCAGAGTGTACAGAAACCAAATGCTCCTACCAGTCACACTGGAGTGAAGTCGAGAGTTTATGGAGTGCTCCTGTAAAGTATGATTTACTCTAAGTAGTGTAATATAGCATTGTTTTATTCTTACTATGTTAGCATATGTCAGGTCAGTCTTAAAGTGTAAAATAACCTGGCTCTCTGTCACGCCTCTTATTTTCAGTTAGTGGATGTGGAAGAACAACATCATGCACAACTCAAGAACTGATGTGCTATGTTTTGTATGTTTCCATGCGATTAAATAGGAAGTTGATTTTATCAATGCAGTAAAATATGCACCAAATGATCCTGTGTAATGATCTATTTATTTTTGTTCTTTTTGTTGAAATTTAGTGTCTTAGTGTCAGAGGATTTTTGTGTGTCAATAAAATTGTCATACATCCTGTAAACATGTTGTTGTTGTTGTTGGCAACGAAGCCATTAGCGTTCTTGCTCTCCAATATTTCTCTGTGGTGAATCCATCAGGTAGAACTTCACAGGTTATGAGATGATCTTCAGTCATTTCTTCTTCTTTGTTGCATAGAGGGCAATTTGGATTTGTGTAAATCCCCATTTTATTCAAGTGTTTGGCCAAACAATCGTGTTCTGTAAGCAGTCTGAATTTTGCTACTGCAGATTTACGTGGGATTTCTGGAATAATTTCTGTTTTTTTTTTTTTTTATTAAAATGCTCAATTTTTTATCTTTGGCTTTGGTACATAGTGCTTGGTTTCGCTTGATTTTATATTTATTTTTAATTAGTCTTTTGATGGATGTAAAAGGTAGGCTTGTATTTGTATTCTGAATTAAATTGGATCCTTTTTTGGCAAGAAAGTCAGCAGTTTCATTTCCAGCAATTCCGCAATGTGCAGGTATCCATTGCAATTGAATTCTTTTCTGTAGTTTTTGAAGTTGTTGGATCATTTTGTGACATTCTTTAATTTGGATTGACATAATTTTATATGAATTTATTGCATATAATGCTGCTTTAGAATCAGAGAGAATGACAGCATTTTGAAATTTATCTATTCTGTATAGTAGGTGTTGGAGTGAGATATGAATAGCCATGTAAACATAGTGAAGTGTGTTTCATTATTACAGAGCATCAAAAACAAATATAAGTAACAAATTTCCGACTTAAGAAAGTGAAAGTAAACGCCACTTTTTGCATTCATTTTCAGCATCTTAGTAAATCAGTCGAACTTCTGAACGAGAAGTATGAAATTGTTCAACTGAGCTACAGCCAGCAGTTACTGCTTGTTTCTACTCTGTACCGAAGTATTGTATGCTGTCACAGAGAAGACCGATGGAAAGTGGCACAAGTTGGGCAGAAGGAGAGGAAAACGTAAGTTAATTTCCACACATTTCTCTTTTGTCTACACAGCACTAACACACATTCATTATAAAATAAGTTGCAGTTGGTGAATATAACTCTTAACTACTATAGGATAATTATTTAGTTGTATTTATACAGGGTGGATACTAAATTCATCTACAAACACTAGGGTGAAATAAATCACTTCAAAACGTACCGGTACCCTTTGTCATGCAGTCAAATTGTGACACAACTAATGCTGCTGTATGCACAGTTTAAACTTTAACTCTCCTTTCCACAAGTCCTTACTTAATATCCCACTTTCCTAAATTGCTCTTTTGTCCCTCCAAGCACTTTGCATATGATTATATCATCGTTCCACCTCCAAAATCCGCTGTGAGCATTTAAACAGATATTACAGGCAAATGAAAAAGACATTAGCCCTATCACTTTTAATTCCCTTGATTATGAAAACTGCTTGCAGTAAGTTCATCATTTATCATGTAATATTTGAAATTCTATAGAAAGTAGATTTGAAAATCAAGGGCATTAAAAGTGATAATGCCTTTTTCTTTCTCCTTAAAAATCTGTTGAAATGCACATAGTGGATTTTGGAGGTGCTGAGATGATATGATATCTGATAATGAAGCATAATCATTTTAAACATCTCAGATAACTGACCATACAGCATATCAATATTTTTCTGCAGAACTTTCTGTTCTGTTGCTGTTTTCTCCAGAGTGCATGCCATGCATTATGCTAAAATTAAACATTTGTACTTGTTGCAGAGCTGACTACATGTTGCAACACATATCATTGTTAACATTCCAGTCATTCCTGTTATGGCTGAGTGGTCAGACCTCCAGCCTGTCATACAGGCGGTCCGGGTTCGAGTTCTGGTCAGGCCTGGGATTTTTCATTGAAAAATCCATAGTGACATTTGCTGTGGACACGGTGGGGGAGTTTTTTGTGTGTGTGTGTGTGCGTGCGTGCGTGCGTGCGTGCGTGCGCGCGCGCGTGATTTTTAAATCAAATTCTTTAGCCATTTTCAGTTAGAAATAGTAAATTATAATTTTCTTTCCTCAGGTTGGGGAGGCTGGGCGCTACATTTTGTCTTGGCTCTGGACGACCACAGGAATTAGTGGTTTATGCTAGCAGACCTGGTCTACGAGTTTGGCTTGCAGACAAGAATGGTGTTGTTCAACAGACTCTAATTTATAAGGTATGTAGTATATACTTGTACTTGTTACTTGTGAAAGTCAGAAAAGATTACTTTATTTTCATGGAAACTCGTGTTTCAGTTTGCTTCACTATTGTTGCAAATGAAATAAACAGCATTTCAAGCTATTCTTGCGTGAGTTAATATGCCTCTCTTGTAAACCCATATCAGAAAATAGTGGTTTTCTCTCTACAAATGTGGATTGGCCTTATTCAGTGTTGTTATTAATGTAATAGAGATTGTTCCAGCACACTGAGTAGATTCAGAACTCCAAATGATTTGAAGTATCCCTGCAATTTGTCCATTGTGGAAATTTATAAAACAATTTGAAAATACTCCTTAAGATTTTCTTCTGGTCAATAGACACTATTAACAATCATCATTATCATCATCATCATCATCATCATCATCATCATCCTGTCAAGTATTAGGCCGAGTGGTCTGTTGCAGTCTTGTTTTCTGTCTGTTTCTTTTGAGGTCTGGCAATGGATCTTTTTCCTCTCGGTCGATAATTTAAAATTGCCTTTGGAAAACTGTTTTTGCTCATTCTGTTGACATGATTTTTCCAGTTTTCTTGATATCTCCAAATGTATTTCATCACTGGTTCAGCCTCGAGTTCCTTCTTGTGAATCTCATCTCACATGCTGTGATTCTGCTAATCGCATGTGTTCTTAAGGTCCATGCCTCACTTCCATAAGAGAGAACTGATCTTGCAGGATAGTGAAGTGAATTCAGTAACCTCTCCTATCTATTTCCCAACCTTAACTTGCCAGTGGTGCAACCTACTTTTTTACAAATGAAGTCCTAGGGTCCAAGGAATGGTGGATTAACCGTACTATTAACATTGAGGAAATGCAGTGTTTAAGAATTGGTCCAGAAGCTATAAGATGGCACCCCATCACTGGACTTGCCCCCTCCTGGCTAGCAACCAGTTGGGAGGTTAAATCTACGCTTTCAAGTCTTGTATAATAGATAGCTGGACAAATAGTACAGATGATGGAAAATGCAAGGCCATGAACAAGAGTTAGAAAAAGACTACTAACAATAGAGGAGAAACATGGTGACATATCTGAATGTTTTAAAATTGAAAGAAACACCATTCTTTTATGAATAAATTTGTATTATTGTTTTTCTATTTAAACTTATTTCTTAACAAAGAAGACTTTCAAGCCTTTTTTGACATTTCAAAAATATTGTATTTTAGCTCATAGCTGCATAGTACAGGTTTCACTGAGAAGCTGTTTTATCAATAGTCTTACCATGCATCCTGGTTTGATCGGAATAGTCTGGTTCCGCTGTCATAGACAATTGACCATTGCATCCCTGTTAAAAAATTTGAGGTTAAATCTCTGATTACAATGTTTCTTCATTTAGTTCACTTCATTTTCATTACATTGAAATTAATTTCAAATAATATATTTGCTTCTTTGTTTGTGTCATTTATTATGACATCAGCTTATACAGGGTGTAAGGGGTAGAAGTGCCATTATTTTAACTGATGATTGTTCATGTCATAAGGAAGAAAAATGTCCTCACAATTTTTTTCTAATTGCAATGTTTAATTATTAAAGTTTACAATATTAGGCATTTGGCAACGTTGCTGGATGGGGAAGAGGGAGTTTACAAGTACACAGTACAGCTCAGGCGGATACAGACATACCAGTACAAAACAGATGCTCTGTTCTAATGCCGGGGCAGACCGTTGTTTACATAAAACGAAAAGCAAATACAAACTTTCAATCTCATTAATAGAACTTTATGGTAAATTTCCATTTTATTTAACAATATTGGCAATATTGGTGCATTTTTTATTGTACGTCTAAAAAATAAACAGTAATGGTTTACTGCACAAAATCACACGAACTTTTTTTAAATGCAACATTTTAATCTCTCCCGCTTCCATAAAGCAGTGCCATTTTTAAAGAAATTTCTGTTTTTGTGATTTTCGAAATGAGGTAAGAGACTCCTAGTTTGTAATAATCGTTGAAAAACCACTACAAAAGTTCGCCGATTAGGCAACGTTCATTGCTGAAAACATTGATGGTACATCTTCTTGCCTCACTTGAATTACGACGATTTTTTCCATACATTAATAACATATGATATTCCTAAACTGTGAATGACATTGTAAGTTGTTTATCGAATACCTGGTACCGAACCATCATCCGCTCGGCAGTAGACGTATGGACAGGAAACTTGAACTCAGCTGACGTGTACTTATGTCTGTGCAGAGTGCTGCCTGCTGAACACATTGCCACGTCTCTCATGCCAGAAGATTAACAAATTTAAGCATGCAATTTTATTTAATTTCACGAAAACGTAATAGAACACACAAATATTTATTTAAACTACTGATATAATTGTTTTCGTAATTTTACTAATGATATAATCAGTATAAGCTAATAAAATAAGAGAAGAAATATTTTGTTCTGGGAAAACTATCAAGTTTTGATCCTGTCTTGTATGGACATTTTTTGATCCTGCAGACCATGCCTGATGACTATGAAAAGGACAACACTTATACCCCATCAATGATGAATTAGTAAAATATCAAGAATTTAAGTTGGATATCTTAATATAGTTTGGTTCTGAATTCTGCGTTTTCTTCATTTATTATACCACTGGTCGTTTTGTGATATATTTTTTTAACTCTAAGTATGTCATTTTTTAACCCAGTGATTATGAAGTAAAGAGTTTTTCTTTAATTTAACAGTCATACTACTTTATAATAGTGTCATGTTATCCTTTGTCTTCTGCATAGGATGCACTCATGAGTGAACACACACACACGCCTCTGATCAACCCAGCACCATATCATGTGAAGCAGTCACATGGTGATCACCAGTTCGGACCACTTCTTGTGTTCCGAGAGAACCTGTTAGTCACGTACAGCAGCGACATAGTGTATGTTCTCAACCCGGCTACCATTACTGTGGTAGCTACAGTGGCAGATCTGAGGAAAGTGCAGGATGTGGCTGTCAACAAAGACGAGATCTTCATCTTGGAAGGGGAGAGGAGTCTTATCAGAGTGGCTTACACTCCAGAAACAACAGCAACATTAGTTCAAGGTTGGTGAGTCAATATTTTTTTTATTATCTTCAGACTGATGCATCAACCTCGGTTAAGAATGTAGTAACCATTGATTACGAAACCACAGTTAAAGAGTAACTGTGACTAATATGTAATTTCTTTACATCATTCATAATCACCAGTTACTTACACATGGTTAGCTGATACCTCATTTAACCAGGGTAAAGTCTGTGAAGATACACTTTTTCTACAAAGTGACATATGGAAAGCATCCATACTTCTGCAAAGATCTAGTCAACATCTAAAAGTAACTGAGCTCACTCCTCTCTACACTGAAACGAATATATCCTACATTTTCGTGTTTCACTTGTTTGCTTCTGGACATTGTTTCTGGGTTGTATTTCTTTGTTTTTCTGTGCTGTTAGGTTAAAATCTTACAAATGGTAAATAAAAAACGAAAATAATTAGCTGAAATTAAACACAGAATAAATATGGGAAATGTCTGTTATTATTCGGTTGAGAAGCTTTTATCATCTAGTCTGCTGTCAAAAAATCTGAAAGTTAGAATTTATAAAACAGTTACATTACCGGTTGTTCTTTATGGTTGTGAAACTTGGACTCTCACTTTGAGAGAGGAACATAGGTTAAGGGTATTTGAGAATAAGGTTCTTAGGAAAATATTTGGGGCTAAGAGGGATGAAGTTACAGGAGAATGGAGAAAGTTACACAACACAGAACTGCACGCATTGTATTCTTCACCTGACATAATTAGGAACATTAAATCCAGACGTTTGAGATGGGCAGGGCATGTAGCACGTATGGGCGAATCCAGAAATGCATATAGAGTGTTAGTTGGGAGGCCGGAGAGAAAAAGACCTTTAGGGAGGCCGAGACGTAGATGGGAAGATAATATTAAAATGGATTTGAGGGAGGTGAGATATGATGATAGAGAATGGATTAATCTTGCTCAGGATAGGGACCAATGGTGGGCTTATGTGAGGGCGGCAATGAACCTCCGGATTCCTTAAAAGCCAGTATGTAAGTAAGTAAGTAATGATTAGCTGTAGCCAACGTGAATCTGAAGTATTGATAGACATAATTACTAGTATTAATATGTAATGGGAAAAAAAAAAGATTAAATATCAATAAAGGAAAAGAATGAAGCAGGGAGCACTAATGTGTGCAGTCTGGGGTCTCAATTATACCAGGGAACTGTTCTATCCTAAAACTCAACCATAACCTTTATTCATTCAGTCTGCTGTGTAAGAAAAGGGATACGTGAGTGCTCTCTCTCAAAGTACTGAAGATCAGTTGCACAGAATCGTAACATAAGCAGTTGGTTAATATGAGAATTAGGACTGTTTCTGTGTGATAGATTTTGATAAAAGGAATTTCTCCTGAAATTTTCTGTCAACTAATTCCTTCTTTCCACTAACAACTTCACTCTCACCATCATCTATGTAAGTAATCCAAATACAATAATAATTGTCTTCGAAATTATCAATTATAAATCTGGCCGCCATTATCTTTTAGTAGGTCTAATAATCACTGGTTATCTCCTTTAACCACTGGAATATGACCGATTAAAGATTACTGTGGTTAACCTACTGTTTAAGTCCTAACCAAAATCGGTGCTACACTAACCGATGTTGATGCATATGGCCATGAGACATTGAAGTTAATGAAAGGGCAGATATCATTGCCAAGTAAGGAGTATAGACTGTTCAGTTGTAAGTTCTGTGTTCTGAGACTGCATCAGGAATGTGACTGGTGACGTGTGGAATAAGGTGCATCCACAGGGAAAAGTTTTTGATTACTTTTTTTGTTAACTCGTGTTCAGGACCATTTTCGATGCTTATTAAATTTTCTGTTTTGTTCATAAATACATTCTCGTCAGTATTTGTGAATGAGAGTTTATAGTAATAAATTGGGGTCTTATTTATATCGATAATTATCGAACATTAATTATTACCTATTGACTTGCTGAAAAATGGCAAAGCTCCGGGTATTGATAAAATACCAGCAGAGCTAATCAAAGCAGGAGGGAAAGATATGGTAGAGACAATATACAAACTGGTAAAACAGATATGGCAAGAAGAACAAATGCCTAGTGAATGGAAAGTTGGAATAATCTGCCCAATTTATAAAAAAGGAGACAAACTAGAGTGCCAAAATTATAGAGGCATAACTCTCCTATGTACAATGTACAAAATATTCACTTACATTCTCCGGAAAAGATTGGAGAAATACTACGAGAATATCATAGGCGAGTACCAAGCCGGCTTCTGTGCAGGAAGGTCGACCATAGATCAAATTTACACTGTTAAAGGCATGACAGAAAAGTTCTGGGAGTATAATCTCAACTTATACCATTTGTTTGTAGATTTCACAACAGCTTATGACAGCATTAATAGACAAGAATTATACAAAATTATGATTCATCAAGGGATACATCCAAAGATAATCAGACTCGTCAAGATGACCATGGCAGAAACCAAGGCTCAAGTGAAGATATATGGTGGTTCAACAGAACAATTTAATATTGATAATGGGCTGAAACAAGGGGATGCTCTAGCACCAATGCTCTTCAATCTTGCTTTACATTGGGTGATAACACAGACAGGTATAGATCCTAACAGCACTTTATTTTACAAAAGTGTTCAAATAGTAGGATACGCAGATGACTTGGATGTTATGGGACGGTCGTTGACAGCAATAGAAGAAGTGTATAAAGACCTGGAACAAGGAGCCGCTAAAATCGGGTTGCAGATTAATGCAAGTAAAACCAAACGGATGACACAAATAAGAAATAAACAGAATATATACAACCCTCCTAATCTGACGATAAACATGTTTGAAGAAACTGAGAAATTTAAATATCTTGGAACAGTAATGACAAGTAAAAATAACGAATTAATTGAAGTACAGAGTCGAATCACTGCAACCAATAAGGCCTATTTTGCATTAAGCACAATATTGAAATCTAACTGTTAGAAGTATTCTCTGTTATGCAAGTGAAACTTGGACATTATCTAAGGAGACAGAAGCTAAACTAGGTATATTTGAACGCAAAATACTCAGAAGAATTTTTGGACCGGTGCAAGAAAATATGCAGTGGAGAATACGTTATAATAACGAGCTATATAAATTATATAAAAGTTTTGATGTTGTTACTTTCATCAAATTAAGGAGGCTTGAATGGGCCGGACATGTCTATCGGATGGAAGGGAACATAATACCAAAGAAGATCTTAGAAGGGAAAATACATGGTAAAAGACCAATTGGAAGACCCAAAAATAGATGGATAGATGCGGTAACGATCGATTCTCAGGACTATCTCGGAACAACTGCCTGGAGGAGATTAGCACAGCACAGGACAGGGACAGTTGGAGGAAGAAAATTGAGGAGGCTAAGGCTCGACTTTGGGCTGTGATGCCATCGTAGTAGTAGTAGTAATTGTTACCTAGACCAGTTGTGCCAATCAATTTTGTGCAAGATGACAGAACACGATAGTTATAGATACTATTGTTGTTTAGTCAACTGTCTGAAGACTGTTTGAATCTCATGAGTAACACCAATAAGGCATCCACAACTCATGAGGCAACTAGGCCAGGTGATAATGGGGTAGTGTGGCATACATCGCCGATCAGCTACATATTCCACTAATCAGACTTCAGATGCACACAAACAATTTTTCTTCTTCTGACACCTATCGTCAAGTGAGATGTACTTTCTGCTTTGTTCATAAATACATTCTCGTCAGTATTTGTGAATGAGAGTTTATAGTAACAATTGAGATCTTATATATATCGATATAATTATCGAACATTAATTGTTACCTAGACCAGTTGTGCCAATCAATTTTGTGCTAGGTGACAGAAATGTCATATACAGAAGACAGACATATCTATAAAAAATATCCAAAATTGTAAAAGCATTAGGAATCATAAGCAATCATTGGTACAAAAACACACGTCTTAAAATTTGCAAGACTTTGACAAGACCTCTCTTGGTATACGGAAGTAAAGCCTGGACAATTAAGAGATCAGGGTGGGTGGTGTGTGTGTGTGCGTGCGTATGTGTGTTTTTTTTTTTCTTCTATTCTGACGGCATAACTTGTACCATAAAGTTATTATGAAACAATTTGCCATGCTATAATATTTAATACATCATTGTTGTCATAGCAACCTCTTTCTTTATGGACTATGATATCAAACGATCCATCATTACAAATCTAATGTTATTTCTTTATTAATTGTTTTATAATGCTGTCGTACAAAAAAAATAATGTATGAAACACGTTTATAGTGTCATGCAGTTATTGCACTCGTCAGAATTAGGAAACCCCTAAAAATTGACTTTTGTCATAAAGTATAACATTATAAACTTGTTTCATAATAATATAATATTATTGTATAACCTATTTTAGACGCTTAAACATACATTTTTAGTGCCTTAAAATCTGAGGTCTAATTATATAATATCGTGCAGAAATTCTATTTTATCAAATTTAGAATACAGGCAAAAAACAAATTTCAGTTTTGTTTTTCTTTCATAGCTGGTAAAGTGCAAACATATTCCTTTTATTTTTGGTATAATAGAATCATACTTGAGAGAAAAAGATCTCTGGGGAAGCCGAAACATAGATGGGAGGATAATATTAGCGAAATATAGATGGGAGGATAATATTAAAATGGATTTGAGGATAGTGGGATATGATGTTAGGGACTGGATTAATCTTTCTCAGGATAGGGACTGATGGCGGGCTTATATGAGAGTGGCAATGAACCTCTGGATTTTTGAGAACCATTTGTAAGTATAATAGAACCATAGTATACCTTGAAAATTATAAGACACACACAAAGAAATAAGCAGTTATGCGAGACTTATTGTAGTATACCCCCAATATATGATCATTTTCTTTCGAAAAAAATGTATTAAACCCGAATCAGTGGTACCTAGGCAGTATATCTTCAGATAGACCTACCCTAAAGTTATGGTTCCGCTATGGTGTTCATCGCCGAGCAAACATCAGCTAAGCTGTTTTCTTTACAGCGAACATTGTCGTCTTTCCTATTGAAAGCAATCTTTCCTATAATTTCACTAACTTCCTTCCAGAACATTTTCTTTTTATGAGTAGGCCTGTCTCTCTATTTTTGGAACTCATATCGTACAAGGCAGGATGATTCGAAACATATTAATTAAAGATTCATAATTTTTTTACAAGAAATTGCTAAATACACGATGTTTTGCAGCCATATTTGTGATATTGTCATTCATTTGTTTTCTAAATGAATATCTATCATCGCTGTCAGTTTGAAGCCAAGTCAATCCAGAGTGATGAAGGCCAGCACTGATCACTGCAGCCCGCGCTGGACTTGTGACGAAACCAGCTATGTATATTTACACGTAGAGCTAATTGAGCGGCATTGTTTGCTTAGTGATGATCGCCATAGCGGAACCATAGCTTTAAGAATTCAGTAGTGCTATAATCTCAAAATTGAAAAATTTGGACTTACATACATTACCTCTTGAGTAGAGAGTTTATACAGCATCGTTAAATAACAAACTAAAAAAAATAAATTCCATTGAGTTCACTTTCAAAGTAAATCAATAAAAAGTTGTGTTTACTAACTAAAATTATTTTATGGTGAAATTTTGCAAGGAATCATACTCCAAAATAGTTAACGTTTTGGTCATCTTGTAGGCCTTGTCTATAAACTATGTTGCGTTTTCTAAATGAAGTCCATGAAAATTTAATATTCTGACTGTTAATATAGAATGGTAATAATAGCTTTTAGGAAACTGTAAAATTTGCGTGTTGTAACAACTTTTCAACATACAAAATTGTGCTCACTATTGGTAAAATAGCTGACAGATGGAACAAATGACAATCGTTCACGTGCTTACCATATTGAAATCTTTTCATGGAACTCAATGACTTTGAGACTCAAATCGTTTTGAATCTCCATTTTCATGAAGGTTTCAATACAGTAAGCATATTCAAATCAGTTTGAATACTCCATGAAAACCCAGTAATATAGTTCTTACTTTTGCATTGTTTGAATTCTTTAGGTCATAAATATCTCTCAATTGTTGTCTGAAGACAGGTCTGAACTTCACAAGTGATACCAAGAAGGCAACACTTATGAGGCAACTAGCCCAAGAGATAATGGGATAGGGTGGCCAGTTCCTTTCCCCCTCCATATCTCCTAATTATGGGTAATAATTTTCAATGTACTATAATTAAAAACTAATCTGCTGCTTTTATGTGACTCTTACCCATTTGTCATGTTTAATCTTAATTGGGATCGCTCAAAACCCCATCATGTTCAGTTTGGATCATGTTGCCCTCAGTGTTCTGATAGTTACATGGCTGAGAGCAGTGGATTTTTAAGGGACTATGAAAATTTTAGCACGTCTTTCTTTGGAAGGAAAGTATAGCAATGAATTCTGTTTCATACGTATATGGCATGTAAAAGAATTTAATCATCAGTGAGAGCGCTTCAGGCAAACTTTATTGTCCAGATTTTCACCCAAATTTCCTATTATGGATAGATGTTTGAGTTAGTGTCTTGACTGAGGTTGTTTATTTCTTCAAAACATTGTCTTGTGATGTCATAGAGGAATCTGATGGACAATGCAGAAAACGAAGTAGATAATACAAAATATAAGACAAGTACAGTAAGTCGATAAAGTGCAGAGTATTTGGGGAGGAAAGAGTTAGGTTCTCAAGGTAAAAAAAAAGAGACATTATTATTATTATTATTATTATTATTATTATTATTATTATTATTATTATTATTATTATTATTATTATTATTAATAAAATACTGCCACATGTAAAAAATAGAAGCTGAGATAAAGTTGATATAATTTTCATTTGATATTATTTGGTTTTCATAACATTTTAATACTTTCCTCCAACCCAACAGTAGAGCAATTGGCCTTAATTTGAAATGGAGGTAAAAAGGGATGTGTTTTGTATTTTTCGAAACATCACACTCTGACTTTAAATAAATAAATAACGCAATGCGTGAGATGCATTTATATCTCAACAAGCCTCAGTAAGAAGCGTGAGAAAGTTATGTAGAAGAAAGAAGAACTGGTATACTTTACTACTAGTAGATGTTGGGGTGAGTATTTTTCTGTAGTGTATTCTTTTAAATTTCTTTAATCTGATTATAGCGTATTTTACTTGTCTGTTTATGTGATAATCTTAAGAAATTTAACTTGCTTTAAGTATAATGTGAAAATAACCAATCAGCTGAGACATCTAGCAGAAGTTTTGTAAGTTTTTAAAACAATTTTGGTAACCAAATGTTATGATTAATGGATTAGTGATTGTGTCTACTCCCGGTATACAAAAATATTGTCTACCGAGTGTTGTATCTAGTTTTTTCTTGTCTTGTTTTTATAATTTTTTCATATAGTTTCTAAATCATTCAAGTGCTACAGACGAATCATAAAAATATATTTGCATAACCCTGCTGAGGTGCATAACAGAGAGACATAATGAAAGTTTTACATGTATGTGCGGATTCATATAATTTTTACCTTCTACTTACCTTCCAGCACTTCATTTTCGTAATACCCAGTCAGTAGATAATGTCAAAGCCAAAGATCTTCGGTTTGACATTCTAGAACTATCTATGTGCTTCTTTTTATAAACATCTCTTTGCTCCCCCCCTCTCCCAAACATACCGAGGATTACATTCACGTACATATTCCAGAACCGAGCATTATCTGGTTATATGAATGAGTAGATTTATATCGCTCAACAAAAGAGATTCAAAAGCCAACCCAAACTTGGATAAAAAGATGGATACGAAATAGGCCATAAGCAAGCCTAGGTTTCTTCTTTTATTTTCTTTTCCATAAAATACAATACTAAAATATTGTACTTAATGGTTAAAAATGTAACAGTAATTTGGTGCAAATTTCGTAGTTTTTTTTTTTCGCATGTAATGTCATTCACAATCTTAATTAGCATTTATATATAGCAGTGTATTTGCAACATTCGTGGAGAAACAAAGCTGTTAATAATATGATTATAGTAATAATAATAATAATAATAATAATAGTTTCACTCTTTGTAAATCAGACTTATTGTTACTTAACACAGTTTTATACAAAAATCCAGTCCTCATTGCTGCTGTATGCCATTAAAGAGAATAATAGGATTCCCAAATAATAATTTGTCTCCCTATTCTTTTGTAGCTAACATCTTCAAAACTAGAATACTCTATTTCTTTAAAATAATTAAAAAAATGTGCCTTTTTTGTTTTTATGACAGAAATGAAGATTTTTTTTAATAGAATCAGCCCAGTTTCACGAAAATTCGCAACAAATTTACTGTCATAAATCAATCACATAATATGTGATAAAACCTGTATACACTTACAGCTGCATCTCTGTCGCATTTCGTGTTTATCGCTAATGACAGAAGAACCAGGTCCTGGCCATAAGGGACTAATTCTTAAAACCTGTGATGGTATTATCTTGTTTTGAAATATAGGCCTCTTCAACTTGATATTAATAATCTGTTCTTAAGAATTAGATATTCTGCACGAAAACACTAATTAGAAATCTTCTTGACCATTGTTTTAAAAGAGAAAAATAGGTATGCATTATTTGAACCCAAAATCTCCAATCTGATTCCTAAGTCATAACTAAAAAACACACCATGAAGACACGTGGGGGCCTGGAGGTAGAGTTGTATGCTTCCTTACCCTCACGACACTTGATTTAATTGGTGAAGTTGGCTCCACACTCGGACCACCTTTTACCCCTGGAAAAGATCTGGTAGCCAATTAACAGAAGTCTCAGTGGACCTCAGGGTCAATCTGAAAGTTTTGGCAATGAGAAAAATTCTGCAACCACCTAGTATTGATCTCGAGAACTAGTTCGTAGGTGAATAGATTCATTCAGTCATAGTGTTCTGTTCTGTCACTGCAAACCCAGCATTCTCCAGTCTTTCCTATTTTCTGCCTTCCTCTTAGTCTCTGCATATGATCCATATATCTTAATGTCATCTATCATCTGATATCCCCTTCTGCCCCAAACTCTTCTCTCGTTCACCATTCCTTCCAGTGCATCCTTCAGTAGGCAGTTTCTTCTCAGCCAGTGACCTAGCCAATTCCTTTTCCTCTTCCTGATCATTCAGCATCATTCTTTTTTCGCCCACTTCTTCCAACCCAGCTTCATTTCTTATTCTCTCTATCCCTTTCACATGCTCCATATCCACATATCAAATTTTTCTAGTCACTTCGTCATAATGTCCATGTTTCTGCCACACTCCACACAAAGCACTTTATTGGTCTCTTCCTTAGTTCTTTTTCCAGAGGTCCGCAGAAGATTCCCTTTTTTCTATTAAAAGCTTCCTTTGTCATTGCTATTCTCCTTTTGACTTCTTGGCAGCAGCTCATGTTACTGCTTATAGTACACTGACGTTCAAAGATATCTGACCCCTACTAATCAATAATTTGTTCTTGTAAGTGTGGCTTTTAGTTATTACTTCTGTGAATAGATGACGGATAACAGTCAGTGTCGCCAATAGTACATAAATATACCTGTATTATAAAATTCAAAATTTCATCCCCATGTAATGATTGTGAAAAACGCAAGATTTAGTGAGAAACCGCTGAGATTGTCAATTATGAGAATAATTTATACCTAATCTAGATAAATATATCCCCAAATACATTTTTACCCGTCACAATAACAGGGATACCTATTGAGAACTAGAGGAATTATTTCAAAGTTTGTCAATTTCTTATTTCTTTGATTCTGACTTATCCCTTGGTTAGAAAGTTCGCTCACACAAACAGAAAATTCCGGGTCAGAATCTTTGAACGCCAGTGTACACCCCAAGTATTTGAAGCTGTCCACTTGCTCTACTGCCTCATTTAGAATTCGCGAAAGGCCACAACCTTGTCTGATACTCTGATTTATGACCCCCATTCTGAAAGCCTTTGATAGAGTAAATATAAATAAATTAATAGAGATTCTAACACATGATTGTATTTCAAATCAATTAATAAATTATGCAGGTATTTATAAAAATGTAAGATTAATTCTGCTTTTACCCATACTATTTAATAATAAAGCTATAAATGAATGACAGTGTTTTTAAAAATACGACCAGTTTGTGATGATAAATCTTTTTCTTCTTTTGCTTTTCAAATATTAGGCTGCTAGGTCTGTTATGATCTCATCAGAGAATTTTCAGTTTATCACTTCAAAGGTCGATCTGTGCTGCAATCATTCCTTGAAGATAGTTTCTCCAGTATTTGATACTGGGAGATGAAACTCAATATGAGTTGACTGTAGAGTTCCTTCGTAATGTCACGTCTTTTTAGAGCCCATTTTTTATAACTAGCTATTATTAGGAATAGAATTTCAGTAGTTGTTGGCCTGTTTTCATCTTTCTTCCTAATAGTTCAAGCTTCGTTCCCATAATGCAGTATATTATGTCATGCCATTGTTTTGTATAGGCGAATCTTGGTTTGTTTTTGTGCTAATGAAGGCCTCATTACATTGTTGGTGATTCCCATAGTCTTGATAAATTGTGTAATTTTCCCTGATATGTCGAAATCGTCATGAATAGGGGTGTGATTTCTTGGTATTAACAATATACACGAAATGTGTTAAACATAGTTTATTTAATGCATGGAAAATGCAAATCTCTTAATGAAAATCCAAAATTAAGAGAAACTAGTGGCTTGTGCAGCAAATGCTGCAAACCAAGTTCATTAAACGTTCAAATAAAAATTTGTAAGATTTATTTTCAATAAAGAATACCAAACATGTTGAAGGTTATTTTCTTCCGTAATAATGAAACATACTCCCTTTGAATGGTTTTTTATGGCAAATACTTTCTCTTGAACCTATCCACCTTCAGGTTTTGAGTTTCAACGCGAAAACGCAAGTAACAATGTCAGGACGATCAGTGGGTTTTTCATGTGGGAGTAAAGCAATAACTATTTCAGGTCATTGTGGATTCTAGGTGAAACTTAAAAAAAATTTCAGGTTTGCTATGCTTTCTAATAATAGACATAGCATCTTGGTATAGCTGCTGGATGTAGAGCTTGAAATGTAGAGGGTAAAATCATTTTATCCTGCTAAGAGATCATGCTGAAATGATCGGGAGACTACATAATTTTGTAGGCTTCTTATTTTATTTGTAAGTAATACCTTTTGGTCTTTCCTCAGGAACTGTAATTTTTGCGCTCTCTCGAGCCAACACTGAAGAGAATGACGCATATAAATATCTACACCATACCACCATTAAATATATAAAAAAGACCCAATCCCACAAGATTAATAAGTATAACAATATTTGATTTTTAATAATATTATTATATTACGTAAGTTTTGTAGTTATATACTATATAGCCGCCACTCAGTAAATTATAGAAATGAAGGACTAATTTAAGATAATCTCTATTCTATAATCCCAAAACGTTTCACTTTCATATCATCAATATAGCATTAATATGTATAATATTAATGAAAAGTAGTCACATCATGGCATTAACTATAATAATATTTAATTTCTAATGGTAATAATGTCATTAAACCACCTCAAATTTTGTAGATTTTAATATCCAATATACCACAACTCTATTCAGAAACTTATACACCGCAGAATGAGACTTGTAAATTATGTTTAGTAATTCTTGAAGTTTTTAACAATCAATTGAATTTCAGCTCTAAATATGTCAGCAATCCTGCAGGTCATAGCCTTCGTGTAATAGCCTATTGTTTATTGTAGTGTGTGTTTTGTTTTATATTGAAATCCAATTAGTTCTCAAAACTGACGAAAGATGGATTTTGGAAAATAGGAAAATTATGTAGGAAAACTAACACTTCACTGAAAGTTGCTATTTTTTTTAAAAACTTTGGGTTCCAAGCTTCAAAATGAGGGGTCAGTTATTAAAATCCGTTCAGCCGTTTTCCCGTAATTTCCATTACCAGTTCAAATTATATGTATATCCGCGAATTTGATAGAAATCCACGAAATTACATCGTAATCACGATATTTTCAACGAAAAGCTGGTTTTTATGGAGAATTCGCACGAGAAATGACTCTTTCTTTCAAATAAAACTTGAAAATTTTCTTTTTTTATAAAATATACATGAACATTTCTATATATTTGATCATTCAGTATTACATGCATGTGACATCTGGCAACAATGTACCTGTACGCATAGTTTCACTCCCAGGGACCAGCACAAGCAGACAATGTTGTTTCTCATTCCTGCACAACTGCCTTTGTGAGATCAACAAGCAGTACAGTCACCCTCACATTGTTGAAAGGGAATTGAATTGAATTAATGATACAAACAATGTTGTGTTAGTTTCAAATGGATTGTTTCAATAATAATTTAAAGAAATGTTATTTCGTTATTTTTCAACTTTGTTTAGAGTCGAAATATGCGCGAAATTGATAGTTATTTTACGACATATTCACCGAAATTAAATCATTTTATGACCAAAATCAGGGTAAAATAATCACCATAAAATTTCACCCCTAGTTGTGAAAGAATAATGTGTACCAAGATAATAAAAAGTATGAGACTTATTGTTTGGACAACTTCCTGTATTATATTTCCTACAAATCATCTTCATAAGGTACAACAAAGCAAATCATCTGCAAAAGGAAAAAGTATAGTAACTATCTGCAGACTTCTATATGTCCCGTTTTTGTTTCTCTCCCCTCCCCCTCTCTCCACCCCTCTCCCTCTCTCTCTCCCTCCCTCTCTCCCCATCTCCCCCTCTCTCTCCCTCTCTCATATGCATGCTGTAAGTTGGTGTAGTTTGTGTTAAATTGTTTAGTCTATTTTTATGTACATTTGCGCACGGGACAAAATGTTTGGCTAAGAGAAATTAATTATTATTATACCCAGAATTATTTCTTATTTTCGTTGTGAATTATTTTGAAGTCTAACAGTGAGTAAGTGTGAAAGACCCACATAGTTTCTCATTGTTAAGGTAAATTTCCACTCATTCGTGATAGTTATTGTGAACATGGTTGGGATTGTAAGAATATTTTGAATTTGAAATAAAATTTTGATATTTTTCATTTCTGTCTTTATACACGCCACACTTAAATTTAACAAGGCAAGGTCTTCTCATTAATAACACTAGTCTGCGATGAAATTCCTGCCTCCAAAGTTTTAATGTTTTTAGGGTATTTTTAGCATGCTGAAATGAAATTCAAGGCCAAAAAGTTCCTATCACATACCATTTTTTGTTATTTTAATTTTCTTATAATTTATTACGACAATTTATAGCGTAATTAATTAAATTGTAATACTTTAACATATGTAGGTTTAGTATGTTAGGATATGAAAACCAAATGTATTCAACATATTTTTAAGGTGTTTATTTTGAAAACCAAGGACACTAATTGTTTCTTAGCAGATACGGGGTGCAAGCACATAAGAAATTAGGGCAAAATAACGTGCAGCCTTGTCATTATTTTTATTTGTGAAAGATAGAAATGTCAGCCACTCCTTGGTGAGAGACTGGACTCAACTCGTCTAGTTTCTCTCACATTTCATTAGTCTGTGTTTCATCAGTTTGAAGCTTTATTGTGGAGTAGCCTAGAATGTTGAAAGTTTTTAGTTCGGTAAGAAAGTATTTACCATGTTGCATCGAGGATGTCTAAATAATCCCGACCACTTTTGTTATATAACTTATGTAGGATATACATATTGCCTAAGCAGAGGTGTAATATTACAGATTTTGTGAAAAAGTCATACCATGCCTATTTTGGAATCAAACTTGGAGATCACAGTAAAGCTTGGGCACCACACAAAGTATGTAGATATGCACTGAAGAACTTCGTCATTTGATCAATTGGAGAAGACCGTTGTTATTTTTTGGAGTGCCTATGGTTTGGAGAGAGCAGTCGAACCATAGTAATGACTGCTACTTCTGTTCGTGTGATGTGAAGGGGTACGATTCTAAACATAAAAATCAAATCGTGTATTCAGTGTTCGGTCAGCCATTTTACCTGTGCCTAATGTACCAATTCCTGTGCAACCAGAAAATCTTAACCATCATTCTATTGGTACTGACAACGTGAAATTGGTTTTAAATACTTTTTTTTCCGAAGATGGTAATCTTGTATATTGCAGTAATATGAAAGAATTTATGTTAAAACTTGGACTTCCAAGTAATGACCTAAGTGAATGGAGACTGTTCATTGATGCTTCCTAGCGAAGTTTAAAGGATTTCCTCCTTCATAACGGAAACATTTTTCGATGAAAGAGTAATGGAACGGAGAAAAATTCTCTCCGGCGCCGGGATTTGAACCCGGATTTCAGCTCTACGTGCTGATGCTTTATCCACTAAGCCACACCGGATACAACTCCGACGCCGTTAGAATCGTCTCAGATTAAGCTCCAACTCTTGGGTTCCCTCTAGTGGCCGCCCTCTGCACTACGTCATAGATGTCTATGAACGTAGGACCGAAGTCCACACATGTGCTGAGGTGCACTCGATATGAGTGACTAGTTGGCCGGGATCCGACGGAATAAGCGCCGTCTTAAATCACGAAGTGATTTACGCTAATCATATATATTATTTTAATGTACCGAAGTACATATGATATTTCCATGCAGATATTCTGCGTCATCATACGATGAAAGAGTAATGGAACGGAGAAAAATTCTCTCCGGTTCAGTGCCCATTGCCTATTCAGTGATCCTAAAAAATCATACACAAATTTGCAACTGCTGTTGTTGCGACTAGACTATAAGAACACTAGTGGCAAGTTTGTGATGATTACAAAGTTCTTACTATGTTCCTGGGTCAACAATCTGGTTTTAACAAATTTCCATGCATTCTTTGCCTGTGAGATAGTAGTGCACGAGTTGATCACTGGACTATGAAAGACTGGCCACCTCGACAAAATTTGGTTGTTGGTTGTAAGAATGTTGTGCGCCAAAGCCTTGTGAGTTCTTCTAAAGTTGTGGTAAGCTTGGCTTAATGAAACAGCTTGTAAAAGCTTTAAATAAGGAAGGAGGCTGTTTTAAGTACATGTCTGGTGCAACATTTAAAAACAGTATGGATGAAAAGGAGAAATCAGCATGGATTTTTTTTTTTGTAAAGTTGTTTTAAAATTTCTTGGACAACAAGGATCCTAATTACCGAAACATTGTGGCTAACATGCTTGAAGCATACAAGAATTTGGTTGTAACATGAGTATCAAAATTTTCTGTTTTCTCAGCTAGATTATTTCGCCGAAAATCTAGGATTTTTCAGCTAAGAGTAAGATGAACAATTTCACAAGGATCTGCAGGAGTTCGAAAGAAGGTACCAGGGACGCGGGAGCATCAGTATGCTTCGTGATTATTGTTGGATGTTAAAGCGTGAAATACCTGAAGAGAAACATAAAAGAAAGAGGAGCAGGAGGACTTTCTCAACTAAGAAGCAAGTGGTGTAATTTTTTGTGTGATACATTGTGCTAATTTATACATCCAATAGTGAAGTAAACAAGACAAAACAAAGCAAAAACACTCTAGTGACATGTATGAACAACCCTACACATAATTTCAGCAAGTTGTGTCTTTTTAAATATTGTTTTTGAATTTGAAATAAAAAAGTGAAATGAAAAAGTTGGTGATGAAATTCACGTAATTATAAAATACATTTAAAGTGATTTTGCAAACAAACCTGACGTGATAGAAGCAAACGGATTGAAAATTCGGATTCAGCATATCGGCATTATATAAAATCACATTACTTAGTTTAGGCAACAAACACAAAGTTGAAATTCGCAGGCTAGTGTAATTGCTGCCTCATTCCCTGAGGCCTATCTCCAAACAACAATGCAATGATAGTCAAAACGATTCACACATCAATATGACACCAAGTTGTTTGAAATTGTAATTAATAATTATATATGATTACAAAGAATTGGATTCATTTGGAAATTAATACCACTGTTAAGTACTTTAGAATTAGGCTATACTATTTTAAACGTTCTGTCTTTGTACTTCCCACATTTATTAATCACCCTCATTTGTGTACGAATAATAATGAATTCATTATAATGTCACATTGTTTTCCCTTCATGTTTTATCATGGCTGGCTAGTTCGAAACCATTTTGTTTTAAATACGTCATAATTTCAGTCGTCCAAGGCCTGCTGTAATTAATGATGTTTCTATATTAAAAGAAAGTGTGATCAGATTTCTCGAATGTCAAGCGCATAAACATTTCACGTTAAAATATTAATTGTTATGCATGGATATTGGATAAACAACTGAATTAAGATGTTAAAGGTTTACAATGAAAAGGGAGGGGTTTGTTTGGAGACATAATAAACTACTGACATAGTTTTAATATGTGCAGTGACATCAAAAACTTTTTCCTTACATTTTTATTGTATCTTGTTTTTGACTATACCATGCAAGTGACTGTTAAGAGGTCTCTGTAGGTGAGCTGCTCTTTGCCTTGACGTTGCCACTTACTAGCATCATACAGCAGCTTGAAATTAGAGGTTTTTAAAATTAAATACACGAAAACCGTCCATGCTATTGAAATACGCCAGAGGGATAAATTATTCTTCATTAGATTTCCTATCCATCATCATCATCATCGTCATCATCATGTTGCTTTCGGGGAGTTAGGCCACTCTTGACCTATTCTGATCTAAATCACATGCCAAGGAGTCTCTTCAGTGGTCTCTTCAATAATTAATATCTAGACCGTAAAACAACATGAAAGTGAATAATGAAAGTTGGATAAGTAATGTTAGTCAGACAACAATAAACATTGGTAAGAAATAGTAGTAGTAGTAGTAGTAAAAAAAAAAAAAGGTAAAGGTATCGCCGTCACATGCCATGAAGGCACTTGGGGGGCATGGAGGTAGAGCCCCATGCTTTCCATGACCTCGGCACTAGAATGAGATGGTGTGGTCGGCACCACGCTCTGACTGCCTTTTACCCCTGGGAAAGACCCGGTACTCAATTTTATAGGAGGCTGAGTGAACCTCGGGGCCGTTCTGAAAGTTTGATAACAAGAAAAATCCCATCACCACTCGGGATCGAACCTCTGACCTTTCAGTCCGTGGCCAGAATAATAATAATAATAATAATAATAATAATAATAATAGAGCAAATTAAATATTTATTCTGTGATATACTGTATACAACCATAAACATTGAGAAACTTGAAACAGCTATTATTGCTAACAAGAATTGTTAGAAAAATATTTCGTTAGCCTATTCTTAAATTGGTTTGATGTCTGACAGTCCCTGACATTACTCGGTAGGGAATTCCAAAGCCGAGGAACAGCCACAGTGAAAGAAGATGAATATGAGGATGTTCGGTGGGAGGGAATGGATGATATTGAGGAGTGTTTCTCTTTAAGATCAATTTTTATAAATATCATTTTGGTAGTTAGGTTGGCATTTTTTTTTTTTTTCTTTTTTAGTACCAAGATCTTTATTTTAAATATATACAGAATACTAATAGAAAAAAGGTGCTTTTCAGACACAAACATAGGTTTTAGGCATTTATAGAAGTTTATGGTTCATTTAGGTATTTTAGATCCTATAGAACTTTAATAGGGGGATACTGTGCACATGAAATGTAGACATATCTGAATAACATATGTCTAGGAAGTAGCAAACAAAATAGTTACGGAACTATAAAATCTGTTCCCTAGTTATAATATTACGCTATTATCAAACAGTTTCAAATATATAAATATTTACAAACTTAAAGTCAGTTTACAAAATACAAAAGTACAAAATTTGTGATTAAGAGAGGGAAATTTTTAAGCAGACAGTTTTATTCTAATCTTATTCAGAATTGTGACTGTTAAGGAAGAGATGGAATGTAGATGTTTTTAGAGTAATTATAATTTTAAAAAAATTGCTTTAACAGAGAATATTCATATCCAGTGGGGGATATTAATGATGTCGGCCGTGAAAGCCTATTCCAAGATACTGTTTTGTTCAGTAATGACTAAGCTCATTTTATTTGTTGGACTGCGTCAACAAACAAAACAGTCCATATTGGTCGCCAGAAAACCTTCGAGAAATGCATCAGCGACCTCTCCACAGTGAGCATGTTACTGTTTAGTGTCGTGCTGCACAATTTGGAATAACAGAGCCATGCTTTTTTGAGGAAGAAGGATGCAGTCACTATTTGAAGAGTGTATAGCTCGTAAGGGCAAGCATTTGGACGTTACTATTTTTAAAACAAAGTGATGTCAAAATAACAAACATTCTTCTGTAAGATAGTAAAATAAAATTTTGAATAGAATCTATGTTGCTCTTGTTATTTTAAGTTTCTAATCAGGGAGGTCATTCTGCCAGACCCTGTACATTGCAAATAAATAATATTGTATTTTATAATGTTGATAAATTAGTTTATATCCAGAAAATACAATGATACCAGCTGAATAAAACTGGATTTTAGTAGTACTAAATTTAATTTATTATCAGTGTTATCACTGGACCTCGGATTTTTAGGCCTTTAAAACCATCTTTTAGGTACCTAAAATAGGCTCTAAAATTATCAAAATAGACGCTGGAAATACAGTTTTAGGCACCTAAAATACATATTATTTTAATGTACCGAAGTACATATGATATTTCCATGCAGATATTCTGCGTCATCATACGATGAAAGAGTAATGGAACAGAGAAAAATTCTCTCCGGCGCCGGGATTTGAACCCGGGTTTTCAGCTCTACATGCTGATGCTTTATCCACTAAGCCACACCGGATACCCACCCCGGCTTCGGACAGAATCGTCTCAGTTTAAGCTCCAACTCTTGGGTTCCCTCTAGTGGCCACCCTCTGCACTACGTCATAGATGTCTATGAACATAGGACTGAAGTCCACACATGTGCTGAGGTGCACTCATTATGAGAGACTAGTTGGCCGGGATCCGATGGAATAAGCGCCATCTTAAATCACAGCATCAGCACGTAGAGCTGAAAACCCGGGTTCAAATCCCGGTGCCGGAGAGAATTTTTCTCCATTCCATTACTCTTTCATCGTATGATGACGCAGAATATCTGCATGGAAATATCATATGTACTTCGGTACATTAAAATGATATATATTATATGCGTAAATCACTTTGTGATTTAAGAGACGCTTATTCCTTCGGATCCCGGCCAACTAGTCACTCATAACAAGTGCACCTCAGCACACGTGTGGACTTCAGTCCTACGTTCATAGACATCTATGACGTAGTGCAGAGGGCGGCCACTGGAGGGAACCCAAGAGTTGGAACTTAAACTGAGATGATGCTGTCTGATGCCGGGGTGGGTATCCGGTGTGGCTTAGTGGATAAAGCATCAGCACATAGAGCTGAAAACCCGGGTTCAAATCCCGGTCCTGGAGAGAATTTTTCTCCGTTCCATTACTCTTTCACCTAAAATACAATTTCAGACCACTAAAAGTACGGTTTTATGCACCTAAAATGTGTTTCTACCTACTCAAAATACAATTACTATAAAAATGCGTTTAATTAGCGAGTATCTATACCATTAAGCTGCTAGTTGATATGAGATTTTTCCTCTTGTGACTCCTGAACACAAAAAAAAATTATAATTATTCTGTAATGTTCCTAATTGTAGTTGCTTGTTCGGCCTAATTTTAATGTTTACTTACCTCTTTGCTACAATTCTAACAAAATATAATTTTCATTATAATAGCTGAATCAGCTCGTTTCTGTTTGCTTTTTCCTCGGCATTACACAATTTATCACAATATTATTTTGAATTAAATAAAATACAAATATCGACATTACTAACTTACTGGCTTTTAAGAACCCACAGGTTCATTGCCGCCCTCACATAAGCCCGCCATTGGTCCCTATCCTGAGCAAGATTAATCCATTCTCTATCATCATATCCCACCTCCCTCAAATCCATTTTAATATTATCTTCCCATCTACGTTTCGGCCTCCCTAAAGGTCTTTTTCCTTCCGGCCTCCCAACTAACACTCTATATGCATTTCTGGATTCGCCCATACGTGCTACATGCCCTGCCTATCTCAAACGTCTAGATTTAATGTTCCTAATTATGTCAGGTGAAGAATACAATGCGTGCAGTTCTGTGTTGTGTAACTTTCTCCATTCTCCTGTAACTTCATCCCTCTTAGCCCCAAATATTTTCCTAAGCACCTTAATCTCTGTTCCTCTCTCAAAGTGAGAGTCCGAGTTTCACAACCATACAGAACAACCGGTAATATAACTGTTTTATAAATTCTAACTTCCAGATTTTTCGACAGCAGACTGGATGATAAAAGTTTCTCAACCGAATAATAACAAATTATCGACATTAGAAAAAATAACTGTACTACTCCCTTGATGCATGTATCATGCTGCTTGACTTGAGCACTTTCTTTCACTCTTGTTGTGCGTAGGTGTTTCAGAAAGTCCAAGCTCTCACAAGGACACTACTCTTCCGTATTTCTACTTCCTGCTTAAGTGCTCAACAAAAGCACTTTCCAGAAATTCTTCATTCCTACAGCCAAACTATTACGAGGTCTTTTAACCAAACCCACCTCATGATAATCAAAACCTTGTTTCATTTCTGCACAGGAAAAAAATTAAAACAACATATTAACAAAACAGAAATAGACATTTTTAGGCTCTAAATCCTTGAAATAGGTCATAATGGGCAAAACCATAAAACTCATTGCAAACATTCATATTTTATACAAAACGTAAAGATATTTAACTATAGTCACGTCGCTGTTATTTCCGGCGTGGCTCCACCTCTTTGCTTACGTCCTAGTGAGAATAAGTTCTACAAAGAGTAGGTACATATAATCGTTCGCCATTTTAGTTCCTTCATTGCCAGTTGCGGTTAGCAGACGACGCTATTTTCCGCACCGTTAAACATTATCACGTCGTAGCACCTATGATAATCGCATTGTAAATTTTAGGTTTGATAGATAAATATCTAAGGAAAGCATAGAAAAAATTCGAAATCAAAATGTTTTTTGGGAAGGGAGAAAAAATTACTAACTTCGAAGTGTCATGTTCAAAATAGACATTGACACCTTCAAAAGTTATTCTATTTTTAACTTTAGATGGGAGTCAAAACAAGAGAAATGTTTAGAAAGAATTACTTTTAAAAGTGATTCCTATTCGAAATCTATACTGTACTAGTTTCCCAGTTACTGGGAGTAACATATGCGCGGACCTCAGTTTGCAGAGTAACAGCTTAGATCTGTTAGAACTGTGGATTCTCATAGAAAGGCCGGCCCTTCGGCGGGGCTAGTTGGGCTGTCACCCCAGGCCCCGCGCTTTGTGGGACTCGCTGCCGGAAAAAAATTCAATCTGTCGATTACGTTCTTGTTATAATGTTTAATGTGAGAAACTTAAAAATAAATAGCTAAGTGAATGTTGAGATAGCTTTTGTATACGTAACGAAATCAATTGTTGACTATAATGTTTAATGTATGTTGATCAAATGTTGCACTGTTTGCTGAAGGTTTAATTACCAGAGTATCCAGCTGCATGGCTCTAAGTCGATTGTTACCCTTGATTCTATTATTATTATTGTTTTTTTTTTAACAAATACACCTAAAAGAGCGCGGAATTAAAATTTGTACTGTTGTAAATTCTCGTCTGCTTGCTGCAAATGTCTAGGAAAGAACGAAAATGGCGGACGATTATACCCAATATCTATAGAGCCTTAGGAAGTCCATGACGAAATCAACAGCGAATGACAAGACGCACATGTTTAAATGTAGCCGACTTGCAACGTGATTGGCTTCCGGAAATAAGAGCGACGGGACTGTAATTATTGTTTATCCCTGAAGAAACAAAAAATAAGCATTTAGCCTAAAATTCGAGCCCTAGTTATCACTTTCAAGCACCACTGCAAGGAGGATTCAATTATGGTTCTAGAAATTAGCAAAGTTGTTTTTTTTTTTAAGCTTGTACTCCGTTTGTAACGCATGTTTATGAATTATCTTTTAGCAGAAAACGAGTTGGGAGTACCCACAAACCAGGATGCTACGAATACAACAGAAGCACTTATTGCCATTGTAGGCAGCGACCAAGTTCAGGCCATGCTAGCAGACAAAACTGTTTCAAAGAAGACGACTTGGGAACATGTCGCAGCCGAGATGAAGAAGAGGGGTTTCATAGTGGGTGAAAATGCAGGTGAAAAGTGCAAGCGGGAATGGAATGACATTGTGAGTGATTATCTTAATTGCCATTGGACTGAAGCTTGTAAAGTGGAAGCAGATGTTCCTTTATACTATGATACTTTAAAAGAAATACTGAACAAGAAAAGTGTAGTTTTAAACAGTAGTGATTCTAGTGATGAAGAGTCTACCTCTGATTACACTGCTGAAACAGTACAACGTAAAAGAAAGAGAACAGACTATTTTAGTGATGTGCATAATAAATTTAACAGGTTGCCAAAGCAGATATGCCAGAAAGACGATAGTAGTAGTTCAGAATTATCTCCATCAGATGTAACATATTCGTCTGATAGTAATGATAATGAAGCGTTTGAAACTTTCAAAATGCTGTCAGAAACTTGTACAGTCAATGCATCCACGGCAGATGATAGTAAAGTGTCTAAGTCATCGTCATCAAGAGAGCCTAACAACGAAGAAGTGATCCTAGTTTATCCCGAAGGAACCACGTTTTCAGTTGATTATAGATTCCTAAACGATTTTATGTCATCAGTTGATAATGTAGACACTGAAGAATTTGTTACAGTTTATCCCGACGATACTGAGAATGTAACAACTAGTTCAGCTCGAAACCATTTTATAGATCATTCTTATACAGAACAAATCAGCATGGAGGCTGTTAAACCGCCTAACCAGTCCTTTGTGTGTAGCAAAAAGCAGGGTGATCTAAACATAAAACCCTCTTCATCTGACCTCGAAGCACATACAAAGAAGTCAGCATCTGCCACAAAGAAAAATTTGAAGAGCAATAAGAATCTTGCGACAATTGTTGTCTCTCCGAAGCCAAATCAACCAGCTCGTCCAATACCAACTGCAGGGGAAGCTATGATGTCGTTAGTGTTAAGATTACATGAAGAAGAAAAGAGAAAAGAAAAGGCAAGGATGAGGAGAAGGGAAGCTAGAATATCCAATCTAGAGACTATGCTCGAGAAACAAAAAACAACGCAACAAGACTTGCTGAATAAAGTTTTATTAGTTCTTAATGAGCTAAATTAATATTTTAACTATTGTAGCTGCATATTATTCGAATAAATAAATCATTTTGTATTCATATATTATCATTAAAATCTGTATTGCTTATTACTGGTACTTGACACATAACATTGACCAATTCCTTGCACGTAATTTGTTACCTATTGGTTAATTATTTGTTCTGTAAATGACATTTAACCAATTTTACTTTATTTATTTCAAAATTTGTTAGCTGTTAAACCGTTTCATTTTTGCCTGATAACACTGGTATGCAACCATTTTGCTACAGAGAAACTGTTTATATTTTTTCAGTTCCCCACTATGGATAGTTAGAAAGCCCGTATGTAGTTTCGTTTCATCACATCCAATTTTCTAAAAATAATTTTTTTTTTAATTCATGAAAATGTCTAAGTACTGAAGTTGGTATATGTCTTTAGATAAATTTTGTTGTTGTTGTTATTATTATTATTATTATTATTATTATTATTATTATTATTATTACTACTACTACTACTACTACTACTACTACTACTACGTTAAAGTGATAATTTACACATAATGGTATCACTAAAATGTTATAAAACAACATAAATAAAAAATTATGAGCAAGGCATCCCTAAATTTAATTTTTTTTAATATTGCTAGGAAACCTGAAAAAAAAAAAATGATTTCATTTCAACATTTATTCGTATGCTATTCCTTGAAACTGGTAGGTATAAGCCTTAAATGTGTGTTTATTTTGTGAAAAGAAAGTCTCTTAAGTGGTGCAATAAAATTACTTATATGTCAATTATATAAAAATAATTTTTATTAATAACAATTATTTTTATTACTAATTTAAGGTTTAATAATTAATTTTATACTCTCAAATGTTATATTACGACTTTAAAATATGCTTTGAAAATAATATAACTCATTTGAATTTCTGAAATTTTTTGTTCTTATTTCCAAAAATTACTGAAACACCTGGTGCGATAGAGAAAATCTAAATACAGGCTCGGATTCAACAACCTTCAATACCTAAAAGCAATTATACAAGTTAGATTGTCGTATTAAATTTATTTTTTTTTAATCATGAACTCTGCCAATTTTGACATATCTTCATTTTTATTTTCAAAATTACATAAAAACCTAATGTGTTGCAGAAAATATGAATACAGATTCGGATTCAGGGCACTTCAGTTAACTAGAATCAGTAACTTTTTCTCTTGTAGCAAAAAGCATTTTTTGAAATGCATATCAGTGTAATATGAATAAAAACACAGGACACACATTTTTTTTTCTGCATAGGATAGATAGATTTATTCATAATTGATCATTAAGGAGATGTGCTACTGAGTTTTGGTCATTTTTTTAAATATGGTGCCAAAAATCTACATTTCCTTGAGGAATATTGTAGTCATCCCAATATCTTCATTCTGAGTTAGAAATTCATTTTATCCCATATGTGGTTACAGTATTCAGAATGTATATTATAAATTTTATAGTGATTTTACTGCAAATCAGAGTTTTTACATTTAAACTTCCTGGAAATACTGGTAAGATGTCTCCTGAATAGCTACATCTAGAGTAAAAACTTTGCACACATATTCACAACAAATCCATATGGTGAAGAATCGGTAGAATGGAGAATATGGAAATGCAGAATTACTGCACTGATACTCTATATGTACTTTGGTACATCATAGTAATATGACAAAGCCAGTAGCAGCTGGTGATCAAAATAATGAGTGTGCTACAATTTTTATATTGGCCTACTGTATACACTTATATGTATTTATCTTAATTTGAGACTCGCCTAGTGACGAAATATGAAATCCTTACGACGTTCCTTCCTACTGAAGAACCTGTCAATTACCCTGGTGTTAAACCCTTCATCTTGGATATCATACTCTTTTCTATTGACAGTGTTACTTCACAGAATGGATCCTGTGAATTGTTGGAGGCTATGTATCGTAACAATTGAACAGCTCCATCTATATTCCGGAAGGCAGGTGTTACGTATAGAACTCAAAGTTATGTATTTAATACTCTTTTGTTCAATACAGTATAGCTGTTGACAGCAACTTCAAGTTCGCGTTCAGGAAAATTAGGCTATCCAAAAATTGCCAGAAAATTTGCTGTTTAACAATTTTGTTGCATCTAGATAGCTTAAAGACTGGAAACGGTGAGTAGTTTTCTGAATTATACGGTCACATACTTCCTTGGCTTCAGTTTTCTGGGATTCCGTTCTCCGTCGCTTGCTGACTGGTTCAGGAGGAACCTCAAAAACCAGGTAGACGGCAGCAGCAGTAGGACACTTGAATTACCAAATAGGCCTACATTGTAAATACTTCCGAGTTCTTCCACAAACAAGCGTTCTCTCGTTACGCTTTACTTTTGCAATCTCCAAGCTGTGTTGTGTTGAAGCTGACTACAGCACTTCCCCGCATAAAAATAGCCAATCAGGGCAGTGATTTCAGCTTCGCACATGCGCATTAATTGTCTACATTCTCATGTAAGTTTTGAGTAGCACATTGTACCCCCTGAGGCACCAAAGAGCTAAGAGCGAAGACTAAACACTCTATAACGCGTCCTGAACATAACCACGGAAAATTGTCAAATGACAGATCAGATACTATGGTGGTATTACAAATACATCATTTGAGCAAAAATTATCATTGTGCTGTAGCACTGTAGCACATAAGGATGGGCCGCCCCTGGACAAAGCGTAAGTAATCACTTTGTGATTCAAGATGGCACCATGTTCCTTCAGACCCTGGCCACTTACAGTAGAGCCGTTTTTATTTCCGGCGTAGCCACGCCTTCTCGACTTTTGGCGTGAAGAAGGTAGGCAATAGCGGTGTTGCTAAATCTCTGTCAAGCCAATAGTGAACGAACGCAATTCTAATAGCAGGTTGTCGAACAATCAGTCGGTAGTGCAGTGTTATTGTTGTTATTGCTGTGTTATCGCTAAGTTTTGAGCATCATAATGCCGTGGAGGAGTCGGAAAACCATCAATTCGCAAAGCAGAGAAATGATTATTGGCGTTAGATATTATTTCGAAAATGAACGTGAAAATAAGGATAGTTTATTGCCTTTAATGCAAGTGGTGCAATGAACAGCTGATGCGTGTGATGTGAACAAGTTCGCGGTTTCTCAAATAACGACAGAGAAGTACGGAGAATCCGACAAAGAAGAAAATCAACTGAGAACTATGGCAGCGGCAGGTACCAACAATGATTGTAGCGATCTAGGCGTAGCACCTCTAAATTGAACAATACGGTAGGCAAGGTTCTTCGTGTAATTTTTTTATGTAGCAATGACTTATTATGACAAAATGTCTAATACTAACATATTTTACTTAATTTACAGGTTGTGTGGTTTTAGTTATTCATTCACATAAAAAATGTTTATTTATTATATTTTACAGCTTTCTCCCATTTTAGTAATTTCTAATATTGTTTCTGTATTTACGAAAATCGTTATTTCAAATGGTCGGAAAAGCCAATTATAGCAAGCACAACATGGTAAGTCTTGTGTGTCCTGGGATGCTAGGATCAACAATAACAATAATATATAATATTATGTATTGATATATTACTAATTATTTATCGTAGGAAATAATTTTTCGTTCAATGTTTAAGACTAGACACGTGCTAAAACTTTGTTAAGAGTACAAGGGTAGACTTGACAACACAGTAACATCCACCGTGAGCGAGAAGCGGTATGTCGTCTGCATAACCTTGACGACAACCATTGCCAGTGAAGCAGCGTGTCAGCTGACCAGAAGCTGTTGTGTGATTTGCTGCCGGAAATAAGAACGGCTCGACTGTAGTCACTCATAATGAGTGCACCTCTGTACTTATGGTTGAACATTGTGTGTACTGTCACACATACTGTGACACGGTACATGAGGGTAGGCCAACAAAGGGGAACACAGTAGGTAGAACTTAAAAATGAGAGGGCATTGGAACTTGAATCCGGTGTGGCTGAGTGGATAAAACGCCAGCATGTAAAGCTGGAAACTCGGGTTCAAGTCCCGGTGCCGGAGAGAATTTTTCTCAGTTCTACCGATTCTTCACCATATGGAAACACAGAATTACCGCACTGAAACTCCATATGCATTTCGGTACATGATAGTAATGTCAGATCATTGTGCTTACAAATGAAGAAAACGAACAAGCAATGAAATCTTCTACAACACAAATAGCAAAATAAGCAAAACAAGTAAAATTAGAGGTTCTGTGCTTGCATGAGTTGCCTTGCTTTCCAGCATCTCTCCCACATTGACTTCTTGGTGAGGGCTGTGCAAGTTCAGAGATGGATGGAATCCATGGCAGATGGTTGGTTGCATTGCAGAATCTACAATTCGGATTATCAACTATACCAATGCAATGAAGATGTTTAGACAGATGTTTAGCCTGTACAGAGCCAAAACATACTGTAGCTACAGCCTCGTTTCATGGCCAATCCGGTAGATGAGAAATTTCTGTTTTCCAGATACTGTTCTTTGATCTCAGAGTTAGGTTTTCTGCATGTTCCTTTTTATAGGCTTGACGAATTATTCGTGATGCAGTACAGAAGGAGACAGGATTGTGTTGTGTTTGCAGAATTTGAGTGTCTCTTTTAGCAAGTGAATCTACTTTTTCATTACCCATGATGCTGCAGTGAGATGGGAATCCATTGAAAGGCGACAGTTTTATTGTGTTCATGGATACATTTTAACAATATTCTGCATTCTGTTATGTCCTTTGTGGTAACAGTATTCAAGATATTTGTTATAGACTGTACTGCTGCTTTAGAATCAAAGAGAATAACAACATTATTAAATTCTGAAATTCTACATGTTAATTGGTTAAGGGCAATAAGTAAAGCTCGAATTTCACCATCAAAAACAGACTGAATGTAACCAAGTGATGAATAGTGAATAAAAAGGACGCAGTGAAGACCTACTCCTACACAGCCATTGCTGCCAGTTTTAGACCCATCTGTATATACATGTAGCCAATTAATACAAGGAAATCGTTCTGCATTATACCAGTGTCTAAACATAGCCCTTAACACTCTTAAAAATATGCTAGGAAAGTAGATTCAGTTATGGCAGCTGTGTGGGGACAAACAAGGGGACTATGTAGAAATGTGAAATTTGTAAGAAATCATAAATTTAATATAATTTTTATGTCCTATTTTTGAACTGCACTTCGTATACCTTGCCTGTACCAGCTCATGACCTGTTCATGTAGCCATGTCTTCACTGTATGAATCATACCCTTGTCGTCTTCAAACTTCATATTGCTCTACGTATTGAGCTGAAAACCCGGTGCTGGAGAGAATTTTTCTTCAGTCTACCCATCCCTCCTCTGACAAACTAGCAAAAGTAACAAATTAGCGACCCTGCACTTAAGGTCTATATTGCACTATTAAATAGCATCGGAACTGGAATCCGATGTGGCTTAGTGAATAAAGCATCAGCATGTAGAGCTGAAAACCCGGGTTCGAGTCCCGGTGCCAGAGAGAATTTTTCTCCAGTCTACCCATCCCTCCTCTGGCAAATTAGAGAAAGTAACAAATTAGCGACCCTGCACTTAAGGTCTACATTGCACTATTAAATAGCATCGGAACTGGAATCCGATGTAGCTTAGTAGATAAAACGTCAGCATGTAGAGCTGAAAACCTGGGTCCGAGTCCTGGTGCCAGAGAGAATTTTTCTCCAGTCTACCCATCCCTCCTCTGGCAAACTAGCAAAAGTAACAAATTAGCGACCCTGCACTTAAGGTCTATATTGCACTATTAAATAGCATCGGAACTGGAATCCGATGTGGCTTAGTAGATAAAGCATCAGCACGTAGAGCTGAAAACCTGGGTCTGAGTCCCGGTGCCAGAGAGAATTTTTCTCCAGTCTACCCATCCATCATAATATGGTAACGCAGAATTCCTGCACGGAAATATTATATATACTTCGGTATATCATAGTAATATGATACGTGTAAGTAATCACTTCGTGATTCAAGACGGCACTTATTCCATCGGACCCCGACCACTTAGTCACTCGCAATGAGTGCACCTCTGTACATAGTGTGTTGGACATTGTGCCACTGTCATATTCTGTGACACAGTACATGAGAGTAGGTCACCAAAGGGAAACTGAGAGGTAGAACTTAAACTGAGAAGGATTCAATCCGACATCGGAACTAGAATCCGGTGTGGCTTAGTGGATAAAGCGTCAGCATATAGAGCTGAAAACCCAGGTTCGAGTCCAGTGCCAGAGAGAATTTTTCTTCGTTCTACCATCCTTCATAATATCAAAATTAGTCAATCAGGTAGCATAACACCAAAATTTATAATGTTAACACAGTGAAATCAATATTTATCTATTGAAATAACTCGACAGTACATCAGTAATGATTATTATTCATGTATTATCCATTTTGTTATATGGTATATTCAGAAATGCCACAAAAATACCATTGGAAGATTGCATACAGTCAGCAGGCCATAGCTTGAAGACTACTTTTCTAAATATTTCTTGAGCTGCTATGAATAATTTTATTATATTTTTTTAAATTGTAGATTTGTTTTCAGGTGGAAAATCTGATTACGAAGCAGGAAACATCTTTTTGCCTGTTTCACTGTCAGAAATTACTGTAGCTTCCTCCATTATGGACCTGACATCGAAGCTGAAAGACAGTGCTATTGTTTCTGCGATTCCACTACCAAAGCTGAGCACAAGAATCAACATCTTTGGTTCTGAATATGAATGCACGAACAGCCAGATCAGTTATGAAACCTCGAACCCTGTGGTCACAGCAGATGAAGCAACTGAGTTACCACCTGTGGTTACCATACCTGCTGAGGAATTGGTATGTTTTATTTTAAACAGTAATTGTGGAGCTCCACTCCACTATCGATTTTCTTTTCTGGAAACTTTCAATTTTTACCCCCTTTTCAAAAGAACATAGAAAAAAAAAGTAGCAATATAACCTAATCTGACCTAACCTAACCTAAATTTCGACTTAGGCATCAATCTGACAATCTTTCTTACCTTAATAGTTCGCAGATTGGTACATAAGTCGAAATTTAGGTTAGGTTAGGTCATCGTGCTACTTTTTCTAAGTTCTTTTGAAAAGGAGGTAAAAATTGGAGGTTTTCAGAAAAAAATCTAAAATCGATGATGGAGTGGATCTCCACAATTTACTGTAAATTTACATCTACCTTTAGTATAGATAGTATTAAACTTTTTCGGGATGCAGAATTGTCTTGTATTTTGTGGATTTGCGTTTAACATCCTTATTCTTGAACTTAAAACATGTAATTGCTAAGATATTGATAGCTCTCATCTATGAACATATCTTACCAATTGGCAATACTGCCATTTTGCGAGAACAGTGCCACTAGCAGTCGTAGTAATAACTATGCCAGTATTGAAAGACTTCTGTTTTCCTGGATAAACTCTTTATGGACAAACAAAAAGAATAGGTTATCTGTAGAAGCTGTAAAAGCTATGCTCATTGTTAAAGTATTTTTCAATAAGAACTTTGTGGAATTTATTAACTTGGTACAACATAATCACACTTTATTTGAGAAATTACATTTATGTAAGAAGTATATCACGGGAAAGATCAATGATTTAGTATTGTTTAAAGTTCAGTTTTAAGATTGCTGTGCACTATATCTGCTTTAACTGATATTCGTAATTTGTTTTAATATATGTAATGCAGCTTAGAACTTGACTAATGGCCGTGAAATAATAACAGTGATAAATAATAAAAAAGAAAAAGTCAGTAAGAAAAGGTGTAAAATTTGATTAGTTTATTGAAACCGAAAGATCTCTTTTTATTATTATTTATTTATTTTCATAAAATATATGAACCCTACTTAAAGTGTTTAATTAATAATTAAACTATTTAAAATACTCTTAAACCATAAACTTGACAGGAATATTATGCAGAATTGAGCCGTTCAGAGCAGAAGTGGTGTAAGTCAAGAATGGGTAATGAGGGTTAAAGTAAACATTCTGTAAAATACAGCGCAAAGTAGCAATTAATATTCAATTTATTTAAACTATTAGTAGTCAGTGAATTGTATTGTATTTATTAACATTCCATGGTATTCATACATTGCTTACAGCTAGAATATGGAACAAGTCAAAAAAACTTAATACTATTATAAAATCTTAATTCATAGTCACAGTCTAGATGAAATATATACAGATGAGATTTACAATATAGTCTACTAGTACAACACAAAGTTTAGTATCAATTTCATGAAGTGTTATTGAATGTCATGAATTCACCTACAGAATAGAAGGCGTTAGAAATTAGGTACTTCTTCAATTTGGCTCTAAATAATTTTATGTTTTGAGTTTCATTTTTATATCGATAGGGAGGCTGTTAAAAATTTTTACTGCCATATAACGCACTCCTTTTTGATAGCACGATAGACTTGCCGATGGAGTATGAAAGTCATTTTTTTGACGTGTATTTATGCTATGAACTGTTGAATTAGTTACAAAGTTTTCATGATTACATACGAGGAAGATTATTAATGAAAAGATATACTGACAAGCCTTGGGCATTATTTGTAGTTTTTTTAAAATAGTCCTACACGATTCCCTAGATTTGGCACCTACTATTATTCTAATTACTCTTTTTTTGTAATAGAAATATATTGTTACTATCTGTGGAATTTCCCCAGAATATTATTCCCAAACTCATTACCGAGTGGAAGTAGCAAGAAGTAGCAAGAAGGACATATTAATTGCTACTTGCGCTGTATTTTACAGAATTTTTTATTTAAACCTCATTACCCAATTTTGACTTTTGCTCTGAACGGCTCAATTATTTGTTGAACCTAACAACTCTAATACAAAGACGTTTATAAAATGTGTTTAAAAGATGGTAGGATAAAAAATGATCATCTAAAATAATTATTTCTGGGAAATCTAAGTACAAAGGAACAAAATGATAGAGAACTTTTCCATTCATAATGTGCTCAAGATTCGTCCCTTAAAAGGATTGTCATTGAATACCTTTCACCCTGTATGTTTGGGAAGCTTTGAAAATATTCTGCATTAAAGTAACATACAGTTATATAATTCACTGAAGGTTATTACAGCTAAAATTGAGCGAAGATTATTGAAGCTAAGTTGTATTTAAAATTACTTTGTAATTATTACTGACAAACCATTTCTTTTTTTATGCTTGCAGACGGATTTGAACATTGGGAAGATTGTTAGTCCTGGAGTGGATTGTGTGAACACAACAGACGGTAACAAGGTGTACAAGGAAGTGTACAACATATCACAACGAAGTAACACTGGGAGCAGGAGGAGTTCTACATTGTCTTGTGATAATTTAAGAGCGGAAATTCTTGAACGAATTGGGGGACAGCAATATGAAGATGTTGTGTTCAAACCGAAACACAGAAAGAGAAGAAACAAGAAAAAACAAAAGAAGTCTTTGATATCAGGAACCGAGTCTGGTTCTGATACTATGAGCACAAATAGCGTTCGTTCAGCATCAGATGGCGAAGACCCCTCGAGCAGTGAGAGACTGGATATCAGCAGTGACTGGAGTGTGTCAACAAAACAGAGCGAGGGCTCAAATAATATGCAGCTGGACAAGAGATCTTCATCAGAAGAAACCCTGGTGAGGTTGAGTGACTGTATAAGCAGTGATATTGTGACACTTTCTGGTGACGTCTGCAGTGAGCGTGATGGAACCCCTTCTGTGCTAGACGAAGTGAAGACAGTTAAGGAAAAGAGACCAAGTGATCTTTCTATAGGCGAGGAGATCTTGGTGCCATCTGAAATACAACCGGACCTCAGAAGTCCCGCCTCTATAGAGCGTGATGTCGCCAATAAGGAACGAATTCTAGCTAAAGTTCTTAAGTTGGACACGTTGTGTGATGGGGACTCCGTTTTAAATGGAGTTAATTCCTGTGATATAAATAAAATAGAAGCCAAAGAATTGATTCCTACAAAAACAAATATGAAATATGTAACATCACATAGTTGTATTTTATCCGAAGAATTAACACACGATATTAAAGTTCGCGACCAGAAGACAGATGATTGGGAGAATCAGTGCGCAGTGCAAGACGAAGAAGATTCAGTTTCACAGCACAGTGACAACATGCCAGATTCCCAGGACGAGAAACTGGCCTCGTACAGCAGTATTCTTAGTTATGGACCGCCGTCTGGAAGCAGCGCTCCCCCCAGTAACCACGCCTCGTTAGAGATCTTCAGCTCACCAGATTCTAAAACTGAATCCAGTTGTGACAGTGGACTGTATGAGGCCATTGAGAGGGCCGACAGGTGGATGCAGTATAAAGTGCCAGACGCAATCGTGAATATATCGGTGTGTAAATATTACGTGTGCTGCGTCGACTCCAAAGATGTTGTGTATTACAGTGCATTGAACGGGCTCAGCTTGAAATGGCAGAAGCTGGATTATAAAGCAAGACAGATTGCAGTTTCGCCAAATGGAACTTTGGTGTGGAAGCTGCATAAATCCACAGCATATGCTCTGGAAAATCCTTCAACAAAAGGACCTTTCGGTAGGAGGTGGAAACAAGCCGTTAGGAACGTTCAGTGGATATCTCTTGCTGATAACATGGCATGGCTGATATCAGACGGCTGTGTTTTCGTTCATAAGCAGCTGACTGCAGAATACCCTTGCAGTTCGAGTACTCCTGTGTATTGCAATGAACCTGTAACTCGTATATGTTGCTTCCAAGGTGCCACCATTGCCCTCACCTGCACAGGCGAGGTCCTGTATCGTTCTGGTGCCTCTCATATTGTACCTGAAGGCAAGAAATGGAAGAAGCTCAGCATTCCGTATCCTGTGGTGATCGACATAGCTTTGGGTTGCCAGAACACAGCGTGGATCGTGGATCAGAAGAATGTCATACACTTCTCTTGCAATTTTGCCGATCCCAATGCTCAGTGGTGGCAGGTTAGTAGTAGCATTTCTCAAACTACCTACGGCATATTTAGCATCTGAATAATTTCGAGGGAAAAATTGTTCCGGGGCCAGGTATCGAACCCGGGACCTTTGGTTTAATGTACCAGTGCTCTACCAACTGAGCTACCCTGGAACTCTACCCGACAATTTTTCCCTCTATATCCACAGACCTCAAAGTGGTTGATTTGCATAATACACGTCACTGTTCGTTAACAGAAAACCACAATTTAAGTCACACAGAGTTAGTGTGCACTCGAAGTTGGTTGTTTGACGGTTGTCAGCCCACTTTGAGGTCTGTGAATATAGAGGGAAAAATTGGATCGGTGTCTGGTAGAGTTCCCGGGTAGCTCAATTGGTGGAGCGTTGGTACATTAAACCAAAGGTCCCGGATTCGATACCTGGCCCCGGAACAATTTTTCCCTCAAAATTATTCAAATCAACTTTACAGGGAGTTATACCTGAAAGGTTTATTTGCATAATACACGTCACTGTTCGTTAACAGAAAACCACAATTTAAGTCACACAGAGTTAGTGTGCACTCAACGTTGGTTACTTGACGGTTGTCAGCCCATTTTGAGGTCTCTGGATATAGAGGGAAAAATTGGATCAGTGTCAGGTAGAGTTCCCAGGTAGCTCAATTGGTAGAGTGTTGGTACGTTAAACCGAAGGTCCCAGGTTCGATACCTGGCCCCGGAACAATTTTTCCCTCGAAATTATTCAAATCAACTTTACAGGGATTTATACGTGAAAGCTTGGTTTGCATATTTAGCATCTATTTGAACAGTGCATTACAATTAGAGATAACTAGTTTTCGCGAAATACGGTTTTTTAGTTAATAAAAGGAACAGTTTTATGTTTCATGCCCTGCTAGACAAAAATATCGCAAGTTTAAACTCACAAAATTTTTCCTTTTTAGTTAGAATTTATTGGAAGTTCAAGACAAATTTTCATTTTATTTTCTTCACGAAATTTTAATTTAAAGGGCCCAAAAGATATATTTATTGAATTCACATAAACATGTGTGGAAATTAATACAGTTAGTTTTGGTGAAGCTGTCCACTGTACTGTTTGCAGACATGGTAGGATTGAAGTTAGTTGCATTTATGATTTTGATGTAATTAGGTAGTGGAATTTTCTTAAAAGTATGTATGTACTAGACGTCTGCACAGGCTCTGGTCAAGTCCGCAGGCCTAGGCCTGGTCTAGCCTGTCGGCCAGGCTCAGGTTGAAATTCACTTATGTTTGTTGGGTTCGGGCCTTAAAGGAATGCAAATCTCCCCCCCCCCCCCCCCAAGAAATTTTGTACTGTTAAAAAACAATACGAAGATACTAATGCATGCACTATTAGATGTCCATCCAACACCCATCCAGAACAGTAGACTACTGTTGTAAGTTGTTGTTTAATTCGTATTTCGTAACAGCACTTATCTCGTCCCTACTCTGTCATAGACACAGAGCATTCATTGATTATTTGTTTTACCTGGGAGATGCGATATTACTGTTTCTCGTGCTCCTATTGAAGTGATAATTTCTGTTCCTGTCCCCTGTTACCCCTGGCCTCTGATTTATCTGGTGGTGTGCTGACAGTAGCAAAAGAGAAGGACTATTTTATTTCTATTCACAATAGATCATCGATTATGGACCAGCTGCTGTTCAGA
The DNA here is from genome assembly GCF_040183065.1 of Periplaneta americana. Lineage (NCBI taxonomy): Eukaryota > Metazoa > Arthropoda > Insecta > Blattodea > Blattidae > Periplaneta > Periplaneta americana. The sequence goes on from NC_091128.1 coordinate 171,506,764, forward strand.
TATTCGATTGTGCATGAAATATTTTCTATCTGTGATGAACAGATCTGTTTGTATGTATACACCGAATCTGTGCTACTGTTCCAGGTTTTAATCAGTGATTACATCTTCCAGCAGACTACACCCTTACAGCAATTCCGCAATAAACTTACTGAGAATCTTTATATCCGCCAACAAGCAAGCACTATGATAGCTGCAGGCGAAGACACGGTGTGGATAGCAGACAAGAGTGCTACCAGTGTGCACATGAACAAGACCGAATTCACAGGTGATTACAAACTTTACGTTGTAGAATTTTGTGGTGCTGTTCATAAAAGGTTGCGTTATTTTACAGGATCCCACTCAGTGCTCTGCTTCTAACAACTGCAGCTTATTATGCTCATTCTAATACAGAACCATCATTTTATCCGGGCTTGCTTTCAGCAGTGTCATGGCTGCAGGCATACACTGTTCACCTCCTGGCACTCCATTCCCTGTGTGGTTGGCTGACTGACACACACACGTTCTTATGCATTAAGATAGGCTTAAATTGGAGGAACAGACAAAAATAACTTAGTATCATTGTTTTGAAAATTAAAATTGTGAATATACCTAGAATTTATAAAACAGTTAAAATCCCGGTTCTTCTATATGGCTGTGAAACTTGGACTCTCACTCTGAGAGAGGAACATAGGTTAAGGGTGTTTGAGAATAAGGTGCTTAGGAAAATATTTGGGGCTAAGCGGGATGAAGTTACAGGAGAATGGAGAAAGTTACACAACACAGAACTGACGCATTGTATTCTTCACCTGACATAATTAGGAACTTGAAATCCAGACGTTTGAGATGGGCAGGGCATGTAGCACGTATGGGCGAATCCAGAAATGCATATAGAGTGTTAGTTGGGAGACCGGAGGGAAAAAGACCTTTAGGGAGGCCGAGACTTATATGGGAGGATAATATTAAAATGGATTTGAGGGAGGTGGGGTATGATGATAGAGACTGGCTTAATCTTGCACAGGATAGGGACCGATGGCGGGCTTATGTGAGGGCGGCAATGAACCTTCGGGTTCCTTAAAAGCCATTTGTAAGTAAGTAAGTGAATATACCTAACATTGCTTACCTTTCAAAGAAAGCTGCTGGAATTGTTCTCCTTGTGCTTCGAGACAGATGTTACAGCACCGTAACAAATTTTTATTCACACATTGCAACTCTACTTGAGAAATGAGGGGTTCAGGAGTAAAACATGGTAAGTGACATTTTAATGTTTTGAAGTTATTAGATAGGTAAACATTTTATACATGCAATAGTTTGTATAGTTACCAGGAAAGTAAAATCTGTATACTTCTGCCATCTGTTGAGATGTTGGAAAAGTAACTACTGCATTAGACGCAAAATGTAAGATACCATATTATATGCTACATATCTCATTTTTGACCAAAATGTCGGTTATCGAGTCCCTCAAATGTTGACTGCTTCTTTGCATATGTTATTTTTCAGTTTATCTATAATGCATTTCACGGATAGTGAGAATTGCCTCTCCAGATTTTTTTTAAACCAGTGGTAGGTCAGTTTTGCAGGAGGGTGAGACGACTACCGAACAATTCAAAAGAAACTTCATAGTCCTGGTAGAACACTTGTGTATGTATAATTTTATTTTATATTAATATTAATTTGTTATATTAACGAGTGAAAACAATATCACCACATAGTCTTTCTCAATGCATTACTGTCGAAATTATTTATATTAGTTTTAGAATAATCCTGTACCATTTTTTCGTCGGACTTTTCAATTCGCCTATTTGCTTCTCAAGAATTCTACTCAATTTTCTCTAATTCCAGTTGTGTTAATAGTTCTTTCATACACTTTTGTTTCATTTGTATTCAATTTTAGGTTATACTGTGCTACGAGGGAGATCCAGGAAATAACGACCGTTCGCGCATACCCGCCGCGCAGCTGACTCCCCTTCCTTGTTTGAAGGTCAACTGACTTCATTAACATGTGTTCTCATAATGTTGTGAGTACTGGTTGCAACAAGTCGCCATTGTGCATTTTGTGTTACTTCAAAATGAACTACGTGATTGATAATCCCGCCGACTGTGAGGTGAGGAGTGTGATTTGACTTTTGAATTCCCGACATTTGAATCCTGCAGAAATTTACCGGCAATTGAAAGAAATGTATGGTGATACTGTAATGAATGAAAGAAATGTGAGAAAATGGTGCGAAATGTTCAACAATGGGCGAACAAATGTCCACGATGAAACTCGACCCGGACGCCCATCACTAATCACAGAAGACCTGAAGACTAAATTGAATGACAGAATCTTGCAAGACAGGCGCACATCACTCGACGAATTGCATATTGCCTTTCCTGACATTTCTCGTTCTTTGCTTGGTGAAATTGTGTCGCAACATCTTGGCTACCACAAAATCTGTGCCCGCCCGCACACTGCTGCTTCAACTCGAGAATTGCTGGATCAATTCGGTTGGGAAATCTTTGATCATCCGCCCTATAGTCCAGACCTTGCTCCTAGCGATTTTCACCTTTTCACTAAACTGAAAGACTTTCTGGGTGGCACGCGTTTTGGAAGTGATGAAGAGTTGAAGAAGACAGTGAACACCTGGCTTAATGAACTGGCGGCAGAGGAGTATAACACGAGAATTCTAAAGCTAGTGAACAGATGCGACAAATGTTTAAATGTAGGTGGTGATTATGTAGAGAAGTAAAGGAAGCTTCAGTTATGCAACAGACTTTGTTTTTTCAAATAAATATATATTTTTTTAATTATTACAACAAAACGGTCGTTATTTCCTGGATCCCCCTCGTACATTTTTTATTAATTTCATATGTTACGCACTTTACATTATTACTGCTTGTAGTTCACACCTGTGGAGTAACGGTCAGTGCGTCTGGTCGCGAAACCAGGTGGCCCGGGTTCGAATCCCGGTCGGGGCAAGTTACCTGGTTGAGATTTTTTCCAGGGTTTTCCCTCAACCCAATACGAGCAAATGCTAGGTAACTTTCGATGCTGGACCCCGGACTCATTTCACCGGCATTATCACCTTCATTTCATTGAGACGCTAAATAACCTGAGATATTGATGCAGCGTCGTAAAATAATCCAATAAAAAAATACTGCTTGTAAGCGTTCAGTATATTGATGCTCTCGAAGTTGTACAATTGATCTTTTTCAGTATTACATTGAATGTCCGATGTCGAAACCAGCTGTGATTATCACGTGGGATGTCAGGTAGTTACAGTATGATTTTTTCTCGTAAAATTTTTTCCTCACATATAATATGCACCCTGGATTTTAATCCAAAAATTCTGGGAAAAAGTTCGTCTGTTACGCGAGTAAATACAGTATATTTGAAATCCATTTAGATTGAAAGTGGAATATTTATTCTACATGGTAACCATTCTGCCATACACAATGACAAACATGCTGTGCGAGATAACTTTCCTGTACATCCCGTGGCATCATATTTGGAGGATTCAGCATTACTGCGAGAAAAAAAGTCACTTTCAGGAAACTTCATCTGTAATCATCATGTGTTATTAAAAGACCCATAAAACAATTTGGTAGCAAGAAAGAATAGTGAAAAAGATAATGTGAGAGTAGAATACACATAGGTTCCTATCTTCATTTGCTTCATGATATTATTAATGTATGAACAGGTCATCAGTGGACTAAATCGGTCATGAAGCATCATATGCCATCCTTAAAGTGGCAGAAAATCAGTGCAGAGGGAATATATGAAGATAAAGGACAACTTTGGTTGTTGTCAACAGCAGGGGATGTGTTTTCATCGTGCCCCAATTCATTTGATGTTCATGTAAGTACTTGTCATTTATTTTTTATGAACGAATTGTAAATTAAGATGCACTTTTAGCCGAACTGCTAGAGCACCAGCTTTCTAGGCTGGAGATCGGGTTCGATTCCTGGTAGGTTCATATGAAATTTGTGGTGTACAACACTGTTCACCATGATGAGTACAATCATCATTGACATAACCATTAAGTCCACATCTGTGGAGTAACGGTCAGCGCGTCTGGCCGCGAAACCAGGTGGCCCGGGTTCGAATTCTGGTCGGGGCAGGTTACCTGATTGAGGTTTTTCCAGGGTTTTCCCTCAACCCAATACGAGCAAATGCTGGGTAACTTTCGGTGCTGGACCCCAGACTCATTTCTCCGGCATTATCACCTTCATATCATTCAGATGCTAAATAACCTAGATGTTGATACAGCATCGTAAAATAACCCAATAAAAAAAATAACCATTAACACAACCACTATAAATGGTGGAAGGACTGCCAACAGTGAACTTAATATATGGAAGGATTGGAGTGCAACCAAGTGTTATGATACATTGTTATTACAAACTTACAGGCCTACTGTTACTAGGAATAATAACTCAATTTTTTGAGTAGACTAAGCCTCAGAAGCCTCTTAAGAGCTTCGCAAGGAATCTTTTATCATACCAATGATTATCTCACACAAAGAATTCGCCATGAAATCTAATTCTATCAAGATTTTATGTACAAATTTTGTTCCAAACAATAAATCCACTTGTAATGTTATATATAACTTCGAATATAATATATAATTTACTTCTTTGTCATCTTATCTACCTGTAAAATACATACAACTTCAAATACAATATATAATTTACTTATTTGTCTCTTTCAGTCACCTCTAATATTACATACAGCTTCGAATATAATATTTTCAGCAGCACAATAAATTCTTTCCTTACATTTTGTGTACCTTCCTATATATCCTTGTTATTTTTTCCTTTTATCTAATCTATTAGTCCTTACTATTTTATAGTATCGTTTTACTGTTTTGTGTGACTCTAATATTATTATTTTCCATTAAGTTTGTAATTTATCATTTTATTTCGAAAAGTTTAATTATTCATTTGTAGGAAATGATTTTTCTGTTTGTTTCTATATTCATTTACATGATCCTGAAGTTATGTGGTTTACATCTGGGGATTGTCTGTATTTCTTTTGCTGTTTCATCTGTTTTTTTTTTTTTAATTTAATTTAATTTCGTTGTAAGTTCTGGTTAAAAATTATGTGTACAATGCATAACACCTATTTTTTTCTTACGTTTTATTTATAGTTGCTGTAACTTCAGTCATTTCATGACTGTCAACTGTCTATTCAGAGTGGTACACTTGTTACTGATGCATTGAATTAATATCGATATTATGATATGTATAGATATGTTGTTTTTCGATTTGCACCTGTGTCTTACAAAACTGTATCCTGATTGTCATCAGGGTTTGCCTCTGCCAGATGATTCTCCCGTGGTATGTCTGGCAGCTGCTGTTGATACTGTGTGGTTACTCACTGCCAAAGGAAAGATATACATACGACAAGGTGTTTCTGATATATTTGTAGATGGTGCAACTTGGAAGGAACTCAGCTTGGTACAACTTGGTAATTTAATACATAGATATTTTATCAGTGGACTGATATATAGAACAGTTAGTAGACTTTGGGGCCATCAGACTCCATTATGTGCCTGTGCTGTACCTCATGTTGCAACTGAGAAAAGAAAGCCAACATCACTGCTAATAAGAGTGCACATTGTAATTTTCTTTTGTTACTGAAATCAGCTGATAATAAAGAGCACTAACCTGTGTTATAAGAATTGTTGAAAATGATGTCCTTCAACAGCAACACATTCTCAAGAACTGTGTAGAAAATTCCCATTAACATGCATAAGTTCATTGATTAAAACAACTTCTTGACTGATATTTTATTAAAAACATAAAATTACTTAGTCATACGTTAAAAAGTGTTAAAATTTTAAAAAAGGTATATACCTTTGACAGACGGCATTATCTCATTCAGATGCTAGATAACCATAATAGTTGATAAAGCGTCATAAAATAACCAATTAAAAAATAATACATTTTTGTGTGCTTATGTTTTCAGATGGAATTCATCTTTCTCATGTGTCCTGTGGATGCGATGTGGTGTGGGCATGCGATGACCAGGGTGAAGTGTACATGGCTGTTGGATCTCCCCATTCATTTGCAGGCTCTACATTCTGTCCTGTTTGGATACCTGTTGATGACAAACTGCCGCAAAAGATTAGTTGTCATCAACAGACAACAAGAAAGAATACATTCACCAAGGTAACAAAACAGTTAAAATATAATATATTGCATATACACACAATTGTAATCAATAATTATTTATTTATATTTATTTTTATATTATTTATTTATTTATTTTTATATTTATTTGTTTATTTATTTATCTATCTATTTATTGATTTATTTTATGCTCGACCATGCCGAAATGTAGTAATTATACACCTGGTAGCAGCCCTTTAATGGACCTCATTAAAGTACACCTATTCACTAAAGTTCAGGTGTTCCGCCAATCAGAAAGCACCATATGAAAGCGCAAGTATCGATTTCACCAATTGCACAATAAATAACCCACATTTGAAATAAAGTCAGTTCTGTTACTATAATAATTAGCGTTAATTGTAAATAATATTCAAATAAATTCAATTTGTCATTTCGTTTTTCAATGTATAATTCAATTTCAAGGTTATATCTTCTTTTACTCTAGATTATATCAAGGTCGTCGACATCTGTTTCTCGGAAAAAAATCAATATTTTCGCGTCTGCGCACATCTCACAATTTACGAGGTAGGCTATTGCACAAGGTCAATTCCGCTCCTCACTTAGATAACAATAACATGAATACTTATGAAAATTATGAAACTCGCTTGCGCTCGTTTCATAAACATACTCGCGTCTTAATTACTACCATTATAGGCTCGTTGCATAATGTACTATATTCTGGATAACAACCATTGGCCAATAAAAGTCCAGCACAGTGATACAGTTAATACAATAAAATAAACAACTATGGTACGATGATGATGATGATGATGATAATAGTAATTAGGGTTATCATATTCTGAAATTTGAAAATGCTGACACATTTCTCACCAACGAACTCTTTGTACCATCTTCGTCATTTATGTCATTTCTGTAGCTTGTGCATATTTATCACTAGATCTAATTTTCTTTAACAATTCCTTGTTACTATACAAATAGCCAAACATGCGTTTGCATGTAAAATCAGTCAATCTTCTTAATGTATCCAGCTAATTTGCTAACAACATAAGGTCCACTATAGTCGATGAGAAATGAGGGGCATGTAAAATGTCGGAAATTAAATTTCACTGAAACAAGTGTTTCAAAGAATCGATTGTAAGTCTAATCCATGGAATTTAATAACTTGCTTCATAAGTTCACTGCTATTTACAATTAACAAAATGAAGGATTATCTGGATAAACAGCATTTACAAATTTAACAATCACTTACACTGCAGTATGCTTCTCACAGCAATATGAGGCCAAACGAAACAAAAATGAACAAAGAAGACTTCAGTATGAAAAACGCGGACAAATTAGAGGATTTCCAAACATGTATGTTGATGACTAATTTCATTTTCAAAAAGCAGACATGTCCATATAAATGCTGAGATATGGTAACCCTAATAATAATGATAATAACAAGAACAACAATAATAATATATAAAGCTGCAGGTGCATTTTCTTGCTGATCTGAAGCTTCACTCAGACAGACATGGGTTCCTGCTTGGGCTGATTACCTGATTGGTTTTTTTTTTCAAGGTTTTCCCCAACTGTAAGGTGAATTCTTGGGCCTCATCTCACTATCATCAATTCTATCAATGCTAAATAAGCTAGTACAGTAGAACATGGTTATAGCGACCTCGTTTTGTGCGACACCTCGCCTATAACGTCAAATATTCTGTGGTCCCAACTAATTCCCCAAAAGACATATGCTTTTCTACCTTGCTTAATATGACAAACGTATATGCGTCTACTCGCATATAACGTCATTTTCAACCTCAGTTTGGAATACAATTTTCTAAGAACCAAAGTATTTTAAGAAATATTTTGCTGAAATCTGGCAAATCCTTTACAGTTCCCTTCTATCACAGACCTCTGGAATGCAGGCAGATTCCCCATCCCATTGTAACCTGCCCGAATTCATGGAGTATTAATGGTACTTGCATGCGGTCAGTTTCGACAGGAAGTTCTCACTAAGTGCACGCATTTTAACGCAGTATGGCCACTAAAAGAAGTGAGTGACACTTTAGAAGCCATTAGAATTGTGAACATTTCTATGAAGCTAGGAGAAGGAGCAGTGAAATTGCAACTGAAATAATGAACATAGAAAGTAATTTAGAAAGTGTATATGGGGCAAGTAGGAGACAACAGAGTAAAATGACTGATTACTTTCATTCCTCAGTAAAGAAGTTTGGTGAGTACTGAACAAACTGTTTTAATACAGAATACTGTACTTATAATTGTACGTGTATTTTATTGTGTTCATGGTATGCTTAAAAGTGAATACATAAATCTAAAATAAGCCTAATTTTGTTTATTATTTTTCATTTTCCACCTCACTAGACTGATAATATGAATCTTGGTTACTACAACACTTGTTTATAACAACATAATTTTCAAGGTCCCTTGGATGTCATTATAACCAAATTCAACTGTAGTTGAACACCATAATTAAATTACAAACTAAAATAATGATAATGATAATAATCGGACACACCTATTTTTTCTTCAGTTATTTATGCTGTACCACTAATATTTTATGGCAGTTTATATCGTTTACACTCCATATTTTAAGTGATTAAAAGAGAAAAAATAATATGAATAATTTATTCGCTTCAGGTTTTTGTGGGACCACAGACGTACATGGTATGGGCTTTGGATAGTAAGAAAAATGTATATGTACGGGAAGGTATCTTCAATGACTACCTGCTTGGAACAGGCTGGGTTTTGGTGTCTGGAATTGAAGCTGTTGATCTCAGTATTAGGTAAGTGCACAATTTGAGCTCAGTGTGTGGTTTGTATTACTTACCATACAGAACCTCCACATCTTAAATGAGTCAGGATTGAGTTATATGCCTGTATCTTACCTTTCCAGTGGCACAGCTGTGTGGGCACTCTCTCCTGAGGGTTGTGTTTATCGCCGCTACGGCATCACAGATACCAATTTTATTGGAGACTATTGGAAGAGAATACCTGGCTTGCTTACAGCTGTGACAGGTAATTTAAACATGTTGGGTCGATTTCTAAAACACGGACGAAATCGTGGTTTCAAACCTCGGCTTTTAAACCGCGATCAAGGTCTGAATCCTTATGCGATTTCTAAAACGAAGTCGAGACGCTGCTTGAGAAGAAACCGAGGTTCGTGCGTTTTATATATGGCAATGCAGCTGAGAATCGATTTTTATTCTTGTAAACCAGACGTCTCAATAGGGCCTTCTCAGAGCACTTCCTCCTCTTTTTTTCAATGTAAGAGTGGAACAAGATGCAGTAGCAGTTCGTGTATCTCCGGATGATGTCATTGACCGCGACGTTTGAATAGACATCTGCAACCGCTACGATGTAACAGTCGGTCATTGTGTCCATCTCCGAGGAAAGAATGTTCTTATTACCGCAAATGTATGAAGAAATAAAAACTTTCATAGGGGAAGCGAAATTGTGGGAGACGCAAGTTTCAGTGGGTAACTGTTATCACTTAATTGATCTAAAATTGTTACCTGATTTGAATCAAGACCAGTGTAACAAATATAATGAAATACTCAAGGACTTGAGAAAAGAATTTCAGATCAGATTTAAGATTTGAATAGTTCTAATTTAAAAAAAATTGCTTGTGAATTTCTAAGATGTTTAGGTTATTTTTAATTATTGAAAACATTACGAAATATATTATTTAACTATTATTGTAATTAATATATTAATATTAGAGTAACGTAAGAATAATTACTTTAACAACCAACAAGTTTAATTGTAATTTTATTATTATTATTATTTAATTGAGTTTTATTTTATTAAATATAGTATAAACTTAAAAAAAAGAGCGATACCAAAAACCTTTACTAGAAATGAAATATTGTTATTGTTTGGTCAACTGTCCGAAGACAGGTCTGAACCTCACAAGTGATACCAACAAGGCACCACTTATGAGTCAACTAGGCCAGGAAATAATGGAGTAAGGTGGCCAGTTCCTTGTGCTTAAATAATTACGTAACATGTATGGTTCTTCATGCTTCAGATGTCTTGTTTTTACTCATTGATAGTATATAATTAGAAAATAAATGTATTATTATTATTATTATTATTATTATTGTTGTTGTTGTTGTTGAAAACTACTTAAGAAATTCCTTCCGAAAACAACCGTCTATTGTGACAGTACAACTCAAAAGTGCAGCTTTGAGGCATTTCTCCCGCGACAGTTACAACTTAGCTCGCTCATGCTTGTAACATTAATCAGCGATCGGCTATCTTCGGGTATTGCGCTTATCTCTTCAGCTGACTATGTTGTCTATACTCGCTCTCTGCGACAGCTTTTATGCGTTGGCCTTGAGACGCCTGCTGTAAACAGTCGATATTAGAAATAAATGAACATCGGGATTAATATTTTTATTGAATTGCAGTAAGTTACGTTCTTTTGTTCTCAGTTAAGGTATTGTTATATTTAGGGAATATATGTGCGTTTAAAATACAGTACTAGCATTACTTATTATTCAACAGGAAAGGGATTTTTAGGTACCAGAATGATATTACTAAAATAATTAGCACAAGTCGAGCGTTTATGTCGTAGTTTATCGTTTGTTCATAACTACTACCAACATTAACAACCTGAAAACCTGGTTCTAAGGAATTAATAACCTAAATATTAACTGGATTAAAATTTCAATTGAAACTAAAACGTAGTATGGTTCTGTTTTCACATTATATTAGGCTAGTACTACGTGGAAAGCCCCAGTAGCATAAAACTTAAAATAAGAATCTTATCTTAAAAGTATTTATTTCAGTCACTGACTTCACAGCATATGTTTAAGGTGCTACACCTTTACATTACATATTTAAAAGACATATGAACGTTTTCGTTGGTCTACGCCAACATCATCAGATACGAAGTACATTTCAGCAATATCAATGTTCTCTACATAATATCTACAAATACAAAACATACTTAGTGGCATGCAAAATGAGACATATTACCGACAAAATCAAATATACATCATTAATCAACATCAAACAACCCAACGTATAATACATTGGCATTTATAAAACCATATAAACTTGAAAAAAATATTCAAATAATTACGTGACACAAACCATGATACATACGTTTCTGAATGGTGGAAATATATATATTATTGTGAAACAGAAATAAAATATAATAAATGTAATTATTGTAAATTTTGCAACTCTTCACATTCATAATTTTTATCTTAGTTTTATATTTTATTATTTTTACCACTTTTAAATCATGTCATTTTATTATCTCATATGTGAAGACTTGCATTTATATATATATATGTAAATCAATTTTTGTAATCTATACATGTATTTTAAGTAAGTGACAATCAAGGCAGTCATATAGAATGTCAATGTGTATCACAGCAATGTTGGTTTTTTAATATGTCTCATTTTGCATGCCACTAAGTATGTTTTGTATTTGTAGATATTATGTAGAGAGCATTGATATTGCTGAAATGTACCTCGTATCTGATGATGTTGGCGTAGACCAACGAAAACGTTCATACGTCTTTTAAATATGTAATGTAAAGGTGTAGCACCTTAAACATATGCTGTGAAGTCAGTGACTGAAATAAATACTTTTAAGATACAATATAGACTTCTCTGAAAATTAAAAATGAATTGCAAAATATTAAAATAAGAAGACAAAATCACCTTTGCTTCATATTCTTGTAGGCCCATAACATTTTCGAGTATTAAATGAAATGTCCAAAAATACTGTAAAGACTAAGAATTAAGATATATCGTCCTATAGGCATAAAGGTATAGGTAATTAATATAAACTATTATATCTTACTTCCCTGAAAGCAACAAGAGGGTGTAAAAAAATTGTCAACCCGTCGCCTCTTGCATTTCGTTGCAGATTATTATTTAGCATTCTTGTTAAATTTTGCGTTGATTTCTTCGAAAATCGAAATATTCGTCAGAAATTATCGTCGTTATATAGTTACAAAGGATTATTCCTGTCTCTCATCACTCTAATCCGGAGATTTAATCCAGTTGATCTACTACCTCCATCTTGTATACATGAAACTATGATTTTAAACCTGCGCCAGCCGTGGTCTCGGCTTCAGACCATGGTTTCGAGCCTGGCTCAGAAAAATGAAAGAGACCTCGTTTTATAAATCCAAATGCGGTTTAAAGCCATGGTCGTGGTCTAGACCTCGTTTTAGAAATTGACCCATAATGTTGTAATTTTGTAGTCATTAAAAAAATACCCAATATTTTATGTGCAGTAAAACAGTGACAGCTCGTGGCTAATATTGTGGGCTAATTACCCTGGACATTTCCTTTCCTTGTGCACAAATATGCCTGCGCTTCAATTGACATTATTAGTATAGAGATACACTCTACAGTAAATTCTTTGAGAGTCTGTTTCAAGAATACATTCATGTATGATTGGGTTTGTTTCAGCCTCCATGAGCGATGGACTATGGGCGTTGGATAAGAATCACAGCCTCCTGAGGCACAGTCAGTTGCATGTCAAATTAAACGAGCATGCACCATCGTCAAGTGGATCTCTTAATTTGACCGCAGATGGAGACTGGGAGGTTGTGTCAACTTCTGTTTGATATTTTGATATACCATTACAATTACAATGAATGTACCATATGGTTTATATTACATGCTAGATGACCATGCCAATATTCAAGGCGAGATCTTGAACTCATGTTCAGTCCAAGCACACATTATTGTATCAGTTGGAAACTTTTCTAGAATTTATTTCGTTTCTGTTATTATAAATTGCTTCTGAAAGCTGGGGTAATTATGTTATGTGAGATTTATGATGGCCTATATTTAATAATGTATTTTTTTTATTTTATTTTCTGTTAACATTGAAATTATTTCAATGGTGAGTTATTTTCGCTCATGAATTCCAAATAAGATTTGACACACAATCATGTGTGACTTCTTTGTTAGTCACTTCAGTCATATTCTCTGTTGTTTTAAATATCTTTTTAAAATGATATTACCAAAATGTCTGACATGTAAGGTAAGCTACAATGTACTCGTATTACTACAGAGCTATTATTATCAAAGGTCCCAGAAAACAGCAGCCAACCGGCTGCCATGCCCTGCATGGTTTCCTGCGCGCGCGTAACAGTTTCTCCCGCACAATCGACCTCCAGTAGCCATATGGTATTCAGTGTGCTTAGAAGTCGTGTAATGAAACTCTCAATTCTTCAAGTGTACAATGTTAGTGTATAAAGTTTAGTGATTATTGTGTATTTAGGTAATGCCTAGCAACAAATTCTCACTGTGTGAACGTGTATGTACAATGTGTACATAAAAGGCAGAAAGAAGGTCATGTGCGAAAACAAGACGAAAATTTCGAATAAAGTTTCCAAACTTCTGCCAAAAGAATTAGACGACTCGCTAATACCGTATTTACTCGAATATTTCACGCACTTTTTTCCCGCAATTTCGATCTATAAATTAAGGGTGCGTGAATTAAGCGAGGAATTTCACAAGCTGGTATTTTTAAGGGTGAAAATGACAAAACTACAATTTTTTTTAATGTTACAATTTATTTACCGGTGCTTACAAATGCTATCCTCCAGTGATCCATTAGGATTGTACATCATTGCTTTCTTCATCAGAACCGCAGTATGACTCGAATATCGGGATTTACCATTCATTGTTAAAACTTTTAACAGACGGCTTTTGACATGTCTCCCTTTTCGAGTCTCAAACTCAACTGATGCGATCCAACACAAAGCTTTCAAACCACCCCCATTCAAATGGTAGGGGTAGGTCAATACCCTATACCGGTATTTTTAAAGGACTTTCATAGACGAGAAGGGTGCGCCTGTAACAGGTAGCTGTCCGGTCCCAAATACCTCTATGCACTCTCTCGTTACGGCATTTAAGATACCGTACATTCAGGGCTCCTCAACATAACACACCTCATTACTTCAAGTTTCAGTATGTACTTGTTACAGTATTTCACGAATATTAAATGCGTGAAATATACGAGGAAATTAATTTATTAAATTATATAGTAAATAATTTGGGTGCGTGAAATATGCGATGGCGTGAATTACGCGAGTAAATACGGTACATTGAAAGAAACAGTGAAGAATCGAAAATCAAGCAGAAAACATAGTGTTCTTACGCGGAATGATTGTCAGTTTATTTGCAACGAGATTCCGCCACTGCTCATACAGCTGCCGTGTCAGTGAGGGAATTGAGGAGTATTTTTGGTACGAGACTAATCAGTAATAATTTGTGGCCTCCACGAAGCCCGATATAACACCCTGTGACTTTTATTTATGGGGAACACTAAAAGGTAGGGTTTATAGGGAAAATCCTCATTCTATAGATGAACTAAAAGACTATATACGAGAAGAAATCCAAGCTATCAATCCTGTGGAACTTCAGTGTTGTTCATTCGTTCATCAGAAGATGTTAGTTGTGTGCAAATGGGGACCATTTTCAACAACGTCTGTGAGCATGATAAGTCCAAATTATTGAACATTTATTGTTCGTACTGTTATATATTGGAAAAGAACCGGAGAAATGGTTACGCGCTCGGCGGAAACCACGCAGGGCGTGGCTGGCTGGCCGCTCTTTTCTGGACCTTTGATAATAATAGCTCTGTAGTTGGTACTCACTCCTCAAACCTACAGTTATACTATTTTAACAGGTTGACTTACAAAAATGAAATTATTATTATTTTAGAGTTTGGTGCATACAGATTATCAACACCATTAGTTGGTGTGATTACAAGATAATGATAAATAATTCGTGGCTATGCCCAGTTTCAATCAAAACAGCATCCATACTTAAAATTAAGTGTTTGTATAGTGTGTGAATGATGTTATATTTTTGTACCATTATACAGCTCCTTCGACATTAATTAATAGAGACGGGCAAAATATGAAATTTCGTATTCTAAATCATTCCTGCTAGTAGTATGGGAACAAGGATTTTCACAATGTGTGGAATGCACAAACATTTTCTTATTTCATAATATTTTTGCAAAATTTTCATGTTCATTCCCCCCCTCATATTTTGGACTTTTTTCCCCCTCCACTGTCTCTGAACTGGGCTATCCAGCTATTGTAAGGAGACAATAGAGATGTTTTCCAGGATAAACATTAAAAAAAAAACCAAGCTACCCATTCCACCAACATTCCGGGATACCCAAGAGGAATTAAAATCTCTAAATTTC
The DNA here is from genome assembly GCF_040183065.1 of Periplaneta americana. Classification (NCBI taxonomy): domain Eukaryota; kingdom Metazoa; phylum Arthropoda; class Insecta; order Blattodea; family Blattidae; genus Periplaneta; species Periplaneta americana. The sequence continues at coordinate 171,522,053 of NC_091128.1, forward strand.
TCCTTGAGAGTCATTGAACTCGCAGCATCAATGAATTCGAGAAACCAAAACAAAATAAGTGATTTCTATTCCAACTTTGCTCATTCTTCAGAATCCAGTAAAAGTCTTTTCAGTATTACCATGTCTAGTTAATTTCACTTCGTGGGGTTTTCATTGTACAAAACACTATTAACTGACAGAAGGTGTGATCTTTTGCCAGAAAATATAGAAAAGTTATCTGAGTTGTATTGTAACCAGTGTTGAGTCCGGCCAATGTAACAATTATTTTTTTCTCTTCAATGTACAAAATTGAGTTAAGAGTCTAGTTCTCGCATTCAGCTGAGGATTTGATTATGCTAACAGATTGCGTAATTATGCAGATTTATTGTATTTTCTTTGGTAGCATCTTAAATTTAGACAACATTATGAATCTCTGAAAGCTTATTTTTTAAATAAGGATGTAAACCTGCTTAAAATGGTTTAGAAACTAATATTCTAGCATTGAAATAATATTTATTTCATATTTTGGCAAAATTTTCTTCTTATTCTGCCAGTCTCTATTAATAAATTGTACTGGAAATTTTCAGCTGTAAAATTTGCTGCTGCTGCTGCTGCTGCTGCTACTACTACTAGACCTACTGTTGCTGCTACAGCTAATTTAATTTACAAAAAACTTCCCTCATTAGAGGACTGCCACATGGACAAAGTGATACAGACAACTTGAAAATTTATAACAACATTACAAAGGTCTATTATAAAAATACAACAGTTTTATTATAGCTCTAATATACAGGGTGATTCACGAGGAGTTATCGGTACTTACAGAGCATATTACCAAAAACATTTTGAGCAAAAAATTTCATTGAGTATTATTCTCAATATTTTTAGGGTTACACAGATTTGAAGTTGTTTGTAAAAACAACTTTTATCTTTAGTTTTAACGGAAAAATAGTACTACAAATGGAGAATGAACTATTCAGGAGTATAATTTCTTTAATTAGCTAGTATTCTGAAGCCAAAAATTTGTTGCTTCGTACAGTATTTTTTTTTTTCTATTTTTAACTACAAAATTACATTTTTCTTATGTACTTATCACAAAATTGCTACAAATCACGGCACTCTTGTAAATTCTCTAAGACTGTACGTTAGGACGTAAAATTAAACTGTAAAGAATTAAGGTCCTAAAGTCGTATGATTTGTAACAATTGTGATAAGTGCATAAGAATTACGTAATTTTTAGTTAAAAATTTAAAAAAAGAAATCTGTACAAAGCATTTACCAACACGTTTTTAGCTTCAGAAGACTAGCCAATTAAAAAAATTATACTTCTGATACTTCTCTATTTGTAATATTCTTTTACCCTTAAAACTAAAGGAAAAGGGTTTGTTACTAACAACTTCAAATTAGTTTAAATCTGAAAATATTGAGATTAGGACTCATGTTTATATGACATCTTTTGCTCGGAAATTCTTCGGAAATAAGCTCTGTAAGTGGCGATAACTCCTCGTGAATCACCCTGTATAAAAGAATCTATAAAAAGTAACAGAAATTAAAGAATATGATTTTCTTTTACACAAAAATATTAACATTTGTAATTAATGATACTACTACTACTATTACTACTGGTATTTTACTACTACTATTACTGCTACTACTACTACTACTACTACTACTACTACTACTACTGTTATTACTGCTACTACTACTACTGATATTTTACTACTACTACTACTACTACTACTACTACTACTACTACTATTACTGCTACTCCTGGTATTTTGCTACTACTACTACTGGGTGTTCATTTCAAAGTGTGTCATGACATCACTGTTGTGAGTCAGCGATTTGAAGCGAGTTTCAGCTTTTATGTTAGAGAAGTTGCCTATTAATGAAGGTGTTCAATCTGAACTTGAGAACGTGTACGGTATAACTTGAACGTCGTAGCAACAGATGGTGGTCTGTACGGTCTGTGTGCTACCATAACCTCTTTCGAACTGTGTTTTGCGCGAGCAAGTTGTACGCAGGGTATTTGTTATCATCGGTTGCGTACGGCAGCATTCCACAACACAAATCAAATGCTCCGTGTCCATGTTGACCGTCGAAGTTAATGTCAACAAATACTGTACGTAAGTAATCGTCTTAACCCTCTCCCCATATCCCGACAGTAAGAAAAAAACTCACCCCAGTATGTGTTTTCAAACAGTTTTCATTCCTGCCACTACTGGAGTTACCGTACTTATCAGTAAGTACTCTTCTGAATGAATGCTGTACTTGCTAGGCAACTTCTCTGGCACATAGTTAATATGCCTCTGCGGAAGTGTAGGAAGATTGAATTCTCTAGGCTCATCGACTAGCCATATGACTGCATACAGCAAGCCATGACACACTTTGAACTGAACATGCACTACTACTACTGTTACTGCTATTACTGATACTACTACTATTACTACTACTGTTACAAGGAGCCAGCAGTATTAAAATTCTTGACTCAAATATTTTCTTTGTTAAGAATTTTTCCCAAGTCTCGAAGTATTTCTAAAAGAGTATTAAGGTAATATATATTTAAAGTATATTGTCTATTACTGTGTTCTATCTTCTAGAAGACAGGTATCACAGATTTAAGATATTGATTGGCTGGTTAGGCTGGCTGTATTTAATGTATTTTTTTTAGACAGTTACCTAAAGTTAAGGGCCGTAGTAGTTTAGTTGGTAGAGCAACAGACTGCACACTAGGAGTTCTCGGGTTCGTGCCCAGGTGGTGATGGGATTTTTCTCGTCATAGTAACTTCCAGGACGGCTTCAGGGTGCACTCAGCCTCCCGTCAAATTGAGTACCAGTGAAAATGCGGCCAGAGCATGATGCTGGTCACACCACCTCCTCGAACTGAGGTCAAGAAAGCATGTGAGTTCCACCTCCATGCTCTCATTCATCGTATGGCATCACAAAATACCTCTACTTTTTTGTTTTTACCTAAAATTGTAATATACAGAGACAGTCTTATGACCAGTAGAATAACATTACATTTGATACATTCTGTGGGTTGCCACTAACATGAACAAGATGTGGGTTAACCAAGTTTTGATAACTGATAGAAGCTAATGTGTTTTTAGATGTAAGCAGCTTGCACGCATAAATTCTATTCATAAGTTATTGTTATGCCTGACATGTGTAAATTTCTTTGTCTCTGAATGCACTGTTATCCAGAAGGATATCATTAAGCTGATGTTGCTATGGGAACACCAGCAAAGCAGAGCTTATTATTCTGTCAGCATTCAAAACTTGTTCTGTCTCTAGTCATTTACTTATCATTTTGTCCGGGTGATTCATAAAGTTGACATTTTCTCTATTTTCAACACTGATGAATGCAGTTTCGTGAAACTGACGTGATGTGTGGAGACATCTGTAGAGAAATTATATTCATATGATACGACAGATAACAGAGTTGCCAACTGTTTTTTTAATATGGAAGTCTACGCGATGTACAATATTTCACATAGAAAACTGGAAAATTTTTCAATTCAGTTAGCGATACTAAAAACAACTTTATTCTACACTTAGGCAGTTAGGCTTAAATTAAGAGTATTTTGAGACATTTTGTTTCGCGTAATAATTTGAAACACATTGTAAAAATTTCCTACATGATCAGTTGAAGTTGACTATAATATGCAGTTCTGATTTGATTAGATATGTCATGTTCCTGTTTCGAATATCTGTTCACTTACTGTTCATAAGAACAAACACTCTGTGCATGAGCTTTGCTGCCTGATATGCTTACAACACAACTCACTAGTTTTTTTTTTTTTTTCTAACATTGTTTGATCCCTGAAACTATTTCTGGCAAGCGTTATCTTTTACAGAGATTACACATTTCAGTGCATCTCTGGAACAACATACTTCATCATATAAATCACCTTCAGTCACGGAAAAATTAAATTAAATGTTTCAAATAGATTTTTACACTGAAATAATGAAACAATTGTCTTTAGAGACAATTAATATTAGGTACCCTCCACAAAACTGGCTTCATTTATACACCGACGGATCCTTGATCTCCAGAGAACAAGGTGCCGGTGCAGGTGTTACGTGCTGTCTCTTCTCACTTTATAGATCTCTTGGGTATGGAACAACAAGTTTTGATGGAGAAATCATTGCAATAAGTGAAAGTCTCGGGAATCTTCTATTTCACATCAATAAATTTAAGAATGCAGTTATATTGTCAGACTCCAAAGCAGCTATTCTATCAATAGTCTCTAAACACACACCTTCATCTCAAACAGCAGAAATAACTAAAATGCTCTCTCAATTAATGTCACTGAATAAAAGAATTGTATTCTAATGGATACCATCCCATTGTGGAATCCTGAGAAACGAGAATGCGGATGCTTTAGCAAAGAAGGGCAGCACTGCTACTTACAGACCTGTTACTAAATCTACTTATTACTCTGTGAAAAGATTTATTAAATCTACATACTTAGACTTCAACAAACAAAATTTGATAACACAATCCCAAGGGAAAAAATGGAACTCTCTGCATCATAATCAACAGTTAATTCCCGATTTACCACGAAAATGGTCTGTAGCTGCATTTAGATTGGCAACAGGCCATGATTGTTTGGCCAAGCACCTGCATAGAACTGGAATATATCAGTCCCCTAACTGTCCATTGTGCAACTCAAACCAAGAAATGGATTCGGAACACCTCAAAATCTGTGCTTCATTGGCTGACCATGATAATATCTTCGAAAAATATTGGAGTGCAAGAGGTCAAATGACTTTATTGTCAAACACCTGGCATTAGAAAACAACAACTACATTGTGCAAAAATAAGGGAGAAAAATGTTTGAAGAGAAAAAAATTAGGGTTAAATATGGGAGATCCCAGGAAATACGGGAAGATTGGCAACCCTAATAACAGTGCAGGTATCCTTTGGAAAATAATGTAGACATTATTGCCTCTGAGAAGTTGCATCTTCCACCCAGGTTCGATCCCTAATCAGGTCGTGATGGAATTTGTAGTAGGTACACAAAGCAGACGTTGCAGATGGTTTTTCTTGGAGTATTCCCGTTCCCTCTAACATTCCCCCAACACCCTTCACCTCTACCTCAATTCATCTGTCATCTGCAACAGTAAAAATAGGCTGGGTTGAAGTCTTGAGGGGAGGGGGATTGTACGCATTTCCGATGTTGATATGGGAAGGTTTTGGGGCTCGAGGCTTTATCAGGTACTCGTTTGAGGACGGAAACTGGCTCTGTCAGGGCTGAGGCAGGATAGTCCACCTGTTAGCATTGGATTTACGAATGCCACCCTGCCGGGCTTGGACATTCATGGCATATGCAGGGTGAATCATAAGTAATGTCATCAATTTCAGGGGGTTATTCTTTGAGATATTTCAAACAAAAAAGTTTAATATAATTGAGGACTTGTTTTTGTAGAATTGGGAAAAATGGAGTTTTTTGTGGTGTATACTTAAGAAAACTATGCATATTTTGCTTTTGATTTATATATGTACCAAATACTTTCTTACAAATGGCTTTCAAGAAACCCGCAGGTTCATTGCCGCCCTCACATAAGCCCGCCATCGGTCCCTATCCTGTGCAAGATTAATCCAGTCTCTATCATCATATCCCACCTCCCTCAAATCCATTTTAATATTATCCTCCCATCTACGTCTCTGCCTCCCCAAAGGTCTCTTTCCCTCCGGTCTCCCAACTAACACTCTATATGCATTTCTGGATTCGCCCATACGTGCTACATGCCCTGTCCATCTCAAACGTCTGGATTTAATGTTCCTAATTATGTCAGGTGAAGAATACAATGCGTGCAGTTCTGTGTTATGTAACGTCATCCCGCTTAGCCCCAAATAATATATGTACCAAATACTGTCTAAAAAATAAATGAAGTGTTTAACATAGAATTTGAAAATTATTTTTTTTTACATACAATTTTCCAATCAGTTATTTGTGTCTCCTGAAAAATTATAATTTTGCAGGAAGTGAGTTTTTAGAAAAACAGTTCTCAACTTCGCTCATTTTTTGTTTCCTTTTCGAGATAAAAATTGTTTTATATGAAACATTTCGTAGCGTGTTTTGGAAAAGCCATTGATTTATTCCCAATATGCTCAGTCAGTTTAAGAGAGCAGTGTATTATAATAAAAAATTATTGAAAGAATTTTAATTTTGTCATTTAAATGTGCAGAAATTTGATCCAAACAAATGTAACATTGTAAAATCCCTTTGCAGAACGAAAAGTTTCTATTATCCAGATCAAATTTCTGCACCTTTGAAGGACAGAACTAAAATAATTTAAATCATTTATTATCATAATATACTGCTCACTTAAATGCACTGAGCATATTGGGAATTAAATTAATGGCTTTTCTAAAATATGCTATGAAATGTTTCATATAAAAAAAATTTCTCGAAAAGGAAGTGAAAACAAGCAAAATTGTATTAAACATTTTTGTTTGAAACATCTCAAAGAATAACCTCCTGAAATTAATGACATTACTTACAGTTCGCTCTGTATAGGGCGCACAATGGGCTCCAAGAAGCCAATGGTTTCTGAGAAGATTGCGTTATACAGGGTGTAACGAAAAAAAGTGGGCAAAACTTTAGGCATGGATTCCTCATATGTATAGAAGAAAAAAAAGTTAAATCAACATGAGTCCGGAAATGCCTAGTTTCTGAGTAGGACTTGCAAGTATGATCAGGGGCACTCTACTGTAGTACATTTGTTTGCTGGAATTATTATGATGCATTCCTCAGATGAACTGTACAAAATGTCCACCTCCTGCCTGAATACAGGCCACAGTTCGTCGTCACATCGAGATTCAAACATGCTCCCAAATTTCTGGCATAGTTTTTATTGTCTGACAGTCTTTCAGAATCCACTGATAATGAATTCCTTCATTATCCACAAGAGTCGAATACACCAACGACTTTAAGTGCACAGAAAGGAGTGCAATGGGTTGAAATCTGGTGAGCGTGGAGGCCAAGCATGTTCGAATTTCAATGAGACGACAAGCTTTGACCTGTATTCATACAAGAGGTGTACATTTTGAACAGTTAATCTAGGAAATGTAAACAGAATGCATCAAAATAATTCCAGCAAAGAAACATACTGGAGTGCACTATGATCATACTTGCAAGCCCTACTCAGAAACCAAGCATTTCTGGACCGGTGTTTTCTTCTGTACATACGAGGAATCCATATCAGAAATTTTGTACACTTTTTTTCTTTACACTCTTTATAGAAGCAGCATTTATGACATTGGTTGTTCTTTAAATATCCTTTCAGAACGGCCCCGAGGTTCACTCAGCCTCCTATCGAATTGAGTACCGGGTCTTTCCCGGGGGTAAAAGGCGGTCAGAGCGTGGTGCTGACCACACCATCTCATTCTGGTGCTGAGATCATGGAAAGCATGGGGCTCTACCTCCATGCCCCCCAAGTGCCTTCATGGCATGTTACGGGGATACCTTTACCTTTTACCTTTTTTACTAATAGACTTTCCTTTCTGTCTACATGAGCGCAACATTTTACTGCTTTTCTATTTTGTAGTCTCACAAGAGGCGTGCTGTGACACACTCTTATGCTGCTATCTGTTGCAAGACATAAGTAACTTTCTCATAATTGTCTTCACATGCTACATTAGTTTCACAAGGCTGCATTCATCTGTTTTCTTAGTTATCTGTATATGTCTTCACAATAGAGAAAATTTGCTGTTACTTGTAGAATCGTCCTCTTTACAACTGTAAAGACAAATATACAGGTGATACATTTCTTTAGAAATGTTTGTGTTATGAATTTGGCATGGACAATTTACATTACAGAGAACAATTTATTTATTGTCTGCAGCAAATCGTGTATGGTCACAAATTAAATTAAGAGAAAACCATAAGCGGTGTTCAGACCTGTAGAGCCAGGATAAAAGACAGCTTAATTGACTTCGAGTTTTGAAAGTGGTGATACATTTATAATGATGTGATGTATATTAAATGGTTGTATAAATATTACTGAAGTGAGTAATATGTTGTTACTAGTTTAATTATAGAAAACAGTATGGAAACGTCTAGTCAGGAAACACTGATTTGAGAATGTTGCTTGTTGTTAAAGGAAGATCTGTGTTAATATATTCATTGTTTTATCCTATCTGAACATTAAATGCATTAGAAATGCCGCCAAAATAACGAGAATCCAAGCTACGTGAAATTGTAATCTCATGAGCAAAAAATGGTCAACATTTTATACAGCATTTTACACTTGATGAACATCCATTTCTTTTCACAGATACTATGACAAACGGAAGCATTGTGCTGAATGATGCATTGAAGAAATTAAAATTCCTGAATAATGGAATGCCTGGAATGAATATGATTGCATATGACTAGTGTCTTCATATAAATTTAACCTGACACCAAGTGAGATATGTAAACACTTCATCATTATTATGTGTTTGTCTCTGTTCATTGTTGCTTATACATAATATATGCATCATTCCCTTGTACTTTGACAATATATAAATGATTTTAACGGAAATGTAATGTATGTTACTGAATCAGTACATCTGTATACATTGGTTCAGGTGCTAACGTAAAAAAATATTGCTTTGGACAATGAACATCACTTCGAAACTAAACAGCCAGGTAATTTCCTCATATTAACACGGTAAAGAGTTATAAAGTTAATCAGTAATTATATAAGTGTTAAAAGTGTATATAGAACAATGAAGAATAAAATGTTGTATAAATTATGAGTTGAAAGACAAATCTTAGAATATAATTCAGTACTCTTAGTGTTCTTTGCATTTATTTATTTTAAAAGAAATAACATAAAATGCACATGCTTGACACACCATCTACAATTTTCTTACAATTTCATCTATTTTATGAAATATAGCCCAAGATAAAGATGTATATGATACGTCTTTCTTGAAATCCACGTCCTCTTCAAAGCTTTTCACAGGAACGTTATGAACAATACTGTACTGTGACAATTTTACTTAAGTTCACTGATTATCTGATACAATTTTAAAATTCAGTTTCAGAAATAGGATAGTATCTTCCACATGTAAATATTTTATATGGGTTAAATAATCCGAAACGTGTCCATTGGAAACAACCATATTGCAGAGAATATGAGTACATAATCAGTAATATAAATTATGGTAATTAGTCATTGAGAAATTTTTTTCTGATCTCTCTCTGAATAAGTGATTTTTCTTGTCAGGAAAATTGAGAGTCATTTCAGTATATCTAACAAAGAATATTGGAAAAATTCATGCATTTCACTTTTTAAGAGCACTTGTCAGTAGTGAGATATGTTTATATGAAGGCTAATAGAAATGTCATAAAATAGTGATGTACAAGTTGTGACAGGCTTTGAATGAGTTTTCTGTTAGGTGAGGGAAAAGAAAAATACAAAATGTTAAAATATATATATATATGTCCTAGATTTCAATGCAAAAAATGCAAAGTTGCAGCATCACTTCCTGCCATCATGGTATATGGCTATGGCTTGAGATTCACAGCAAATATTGTTTATTGAGTGACAAATGGGATAGTTTCACATTAGTAAATACTTTTATCATCATGCTCATTTTGTGCTTTAATATTTGGAAAATGTTAATACCTGGGACATAATACTTTCTACATTTTGAATTATGTTTTGTCAGCAGAAGAATCCAGAAATTCTTATATTGAAGTAAGACCTACAATGCCAGGTAGCCAATGAGGACTATTGAATTCCATGCTTGTTTTTGTGTCGGGCAGTACACTTGATGGAACAAAATGTATGTTCCTCCTCCCTGCAATAACAAAATAAAATCACAGTCTAGTATATACAGTCACGAAGCTCAATACGTAGTAAATATGCAAACATTAGATAGTTGCTCACCACTAGGATCGCTAATATCGCCTCATTACAGGCAATGCAAAATAGTACCGTCACAGTCTATTGTTTCTAGCACCCTCAAAACTTAAGCTTCGTGACTGTATATAGTAGACTGTGATAAAATTATGATTTATGTAGGAAATATAACAACTTACAATTGGTTATTTAAAATTATTTTTAATTGAAAAATAATTTTTCAGTGACTAAAAACTAGCATTTATATTACATCAGGAAATTCTCTTCTTTATATGATATTAGTCTTTAGAATAAGAAAAAACTTGAACTGTACGTTGCTGCATGTAAAATGTAATCTACCATTATCATTTATTTATGTTACAGTTAATATTTCATGTTAATGAAATAAAATAATATTATTCTTTTATGTGAAAGATCAGAGATGTTTATCCTACGTTTTAAATTACATTAATTTGAGAAATTACTTAAAAAGAAAGATTGGTAAGTTTTAACATATGGTCTTCCTTTAACTTGTTGCAATGGATTATTGGCAATTTAAAATAAAGTGAGGATTTCTCTAGTTGATGCTCATGCTATTATTATTGGACCAGACAGATATTTTGTTTACATAATAACTGCATATTCCTGTATTGTGATAATTCTGTACATTGTCTTTCTTTTTTTTCTCTCTCTCTCTCTAGTGAAAGCCTGGCAGTAATGCTGCTATTTATTCAAATTACATGAGTGTTCGTTAATTTGATGCAAAGTTTTAATTACACATCGCAGATTCCAGAGACATTTATTTGCATTATGCTTCTAGTGTTTTAGTTAAGTAGAATATGTGTCAGTAAGTTCTGAAATAAAATAAAATTCATAACCACGAGCTGATATTAAGTTAATGAAAAGAGAATACGAAATTATTGTTTATGAATGCAGTTTTGATGTCCTCTCTGTTTAAGGTACAGTGGATGAGAAAATACATTTTTAGTGTAATACGAAGTTCAAGAAATCACCAGTAGATGCTGCACATGCCAAAGTGTGTGTGCTGCTATCTGTTGAGTGTTAATGTAATCTACTTAAAAATGAATAAACAACGAGCAAAACCATTTCCTAATGATATAAAAATAGCAGTAAAATACAAAACAATAAAACAAAGACAATATTCGTGCAATCATCAAGATTCTGTGAATCTCCCAGAATCCCCTGCCACTGTAAATTCAAATTCATATTTATTTACAATTTACATTTGAAATGAATACATATGAATAGATACCCGAAATGAGCATATGCCCGTGCTCGGGTACAGTCCAGTAGTCTACATAAATTTTACAGAGATCAAATAATAATGCTGATGATAGAAATAATAGTAACAACAATAATAATAATAACAATGATAGAATAATCGTGACAGAGATGATACAAATATAGTAATACAAAATAATTAATTAATAATAATAATAATAATAATAATAATAGTGATAAAACAAAAATACTTACAAAAATAAAATAAATACTAAGACGGATAAAATAAAATAAAAAAACCACTAGCGAGAGTTAACATAACTTAAATAGGCATATAATAACCGGAAAAAAATGACAAACTCGAAAATCAACAGAAAAGTTCGTTATATCACAGACGACAGCAACCGCCGTATTGACATTGTGTTGTGCATTAATGGTAGTAGGGGGGAGCCGAAAGTCTACATAACTGCCGTTCTCTTCGAATCTTCTCGTACAATCATGGGAAGTTAATGCTGCAAAAACAAAATGTCTACGAGTCAAACTGTTCATTATTACTAGGATAAATGCAAAATAATACTGAAATATATTAATCAAGTTTCAGTTATAGATCTCCCCTTTTGTGCAAGAGGTATCATATCAAAATATTTTATGAATGGCGAGGAAAATATAAATTTCAAGAACTCTCTAGTGACAAGTACAATCAAGTGTATCTGTGGCGATGCTAAGAAATCATTTATTGCAGATATACACTGTTATTAATTAAGAAAATGATCTATTTATATTTATTACAATGTTTTATCTTATAGGTTACATGCATCAGATAAATACAATAAAAATTAGTACCATATAATGCTAGTAACACTTAAAAAAAATAATAAAATTTATCAAATATCATACAAACATTTTCACTTTATAAAATAATGTGCTTTGTTTTAATCGAACATTACCTTCGTAATTAGAAATTAATACATACATATTGTAAATTTTTAAACTAGACAACAATGTAACTTTATTATCTCAACAATAATTCCTTTCTACAATTCACCTTAAACGCTCTCGTCAACAATGGGATTTGCTCTCCGCACAGCAACACAGCGTTCGTTATTGCACTCCACAAACGACAATGACAATAATTTACTTGGACGATTACGAACAACAATGAACTGTTAATCTTAACTAATATTTACAAATCAGAACTGTCAGTTCTCAGTTCACAGTTCTTCTAGCTCAGTCACTCGAGTTCACAGTATCTCGAACCACAGACCTTCAGAGACAGTTCACTGTACTCGAACTCAGGTCCCTCCAACTGCAGTCCACTGCACTCGAACTCAGGTCCCTCCAACTGCGGTCCACTTGCACTCGAACTCAGGCCTTCGGATGCTGACACAGTTGCGGACGCACACTCGAGTCGAACTCCGGTACACAAGACTGGCTTGCTTGCTCTGGCTTACTCACTGACTGAATAAACTGAAAACGACTCAAGTTCGCTCGCGTTTCTTCTTTTATAGCAAAATCATAGTTGCGAGAAATTTCTACGCGTGTGCAGAGATAGCTCTCTCGAATTATCTGGATATCTCCACTTCGACGGACTTCTGGAAGAGTCGGGAGGGTCCGTCCCCCATTCACTCCGCACGTAGCAGTTGCGCGCGCAAACTCCCTCGCCGCGTAGGCCCTTTCCCCTCTCTTCTCTCCGCCGCGCGCCATCCCTCAGTGCTCCGTGGAGCCCGTGTCTGCTCACGCGCAATCTGCTCTCTTGCGGGACGCTGGTCGTGAGTTCGAATCTCACTTCGCTGTCACAATATATACAACTTGATCTAAATTGAAGGAATTACTGCAACCTCAATGAAGAAATACAGTTTTTAGTCATGGTACTGTAACAGGCTGCTGTCCATTCCCGTCCATGGATCGTAAGAATGTCAAATGGGTAGTGCTCTTAATAAGAACCTGTAGGATATCTTGTGGTTAAATTCAACCAAAAATAAACACCATAAGTAGTCGGTAATGAAAGCTACTTTAATTAACAGCACAACAAGCAAAACAAGAGTGGCATGAATAACATTGTGTAGAAAAAAGGAACACTTTCCCCCAACACTCAGGAAGCGGATAACAAAAATACTAAAATGCTATTAAAAATACTTCCAACCTCCTGAGAGCAGAAGGAAAGACAAAATCTAACAGGTTAAAAGAGTGACCATAAATTTTTACGTAATACCCCGAAAGTCTGTGCCATCAAACCCATAATAAATATGATGCACACAAAAACAAAAATGGCGTCGCACAATAAACTGAAATCCATACTATAGAAATAACGATCGGTCCCCAAACAACCAGTAAGAAGAATTCCATATAAATGGTGTAATTACATGCAACAGTTTTACAAATTTCCTATAAGATACCACACGACACAGCAATCAAATCTTGCAGATATTCAAGTCAAGTTCACTGCAGTGGAGTATAGAAAACACAATCCATACAGTCCCTCAATTCGCGCAATTCTCAATGAAATCCGCTTCTGCATTGAAAACACAATTCCGGCACAGCGATATGCACTCATGTTCCAGCGACTGACTAGCTGCTGCAGCTGCTTACATTCACTGCATGTTCATGTCCAATGCCTGGCAACTGACTTGCTTTCGCAGCTGCTCACCACTAACTGCACATTAGAAACTCCCGATGGCACCCCAAAACTCTGGAAAAGTTCTAGAAGTATGAATTCGTTAAAAAATCAAATCATCCAATCAAAAATTAACACAAAAAAAGGAAACGAATGATAAAACACTCTCAACATGACAGTATCAATTAGCAAACAAAAGAAAGGGCACCCATAACTGCCCTCTAGGGGAAAATAAAGTGAATAATACCGGAAATAAATAACAATAAAGGCGAAATAAAACTAAAAAAGAAGAAAAAGAAGATAAAAAGGGGGAAAGAGAGATGAAATAAAGGAAGAAGGAAAAATCAGGGTGGCATGCAAACTAAGTGCCACAGTACAACATTTAAAAATAGCCACTGAATTATCTCAGACTGTAGCAAGCTGAACTCTGATCTGAGGCTGCGTTCGGTAGTGGGTTCGAATCCCGCATGGGTTGACTACCTGGTTGGGTTTATTTTCGAGGTTTTCTCAAACTGTGAGGCGAATGTCAGGCAATTTCATGGCAGTCATCTTGCAAAATGTTATCTCACTATCATCAACCCCGCTAACAGTAGATAATCTTATAGTTGAAACAGTATCATTAAATAACTACCTGTGGAGTAACGGTCAGCGCGTCTGGCTGTGAAACCAGGTGGCCCGGGTTCGAATCCCGATCGGGGCAAGTTATCTGGTTGAGGTTTTTTCCGGGGTTTTCCCTCAACCCAATACGAGCAAATGCTGGATAACTTTCGGTGTTGGACCCCGGACTCATTTCACCGGCATTATCACCTTCATATCATTCAGACGCTAAATAACCTGAGATGTTGATACAGCGTTGTAAAATAACCCAATAAAAAAAAAATTAAATAACTCATTTTTACAACTTTTAAAAACCATATAAGATAAAGCAAAAGAAAAATTTATGCTGGGGAAATAGAATACGAATGTTCTCTATTTGGTATGGACATTACACGCAATTGAGATCCAATCTAATGCAATATTACAAAAATGTTGACTAAATTTTCCGATTCATTACATGCTGTATGCTTCTGGGTACAGTTGAACGTCAGTGATAAAGGTAATTAAATAATATTTTTAATTTGCATTTCATTTATTGAGAGCTTGCATCGGCATTGCAGCTTTGAGATGTGAAAAAGGTTAAAAGTTTTACAAACATAGCAAGCAGATTAATAATTCAATTCACAAGTATAAACAGTTCCTCAGTTGAGTAAGTGAAGAAATTCTTTTAATTCTGTTTTGAATCTTTTCTTTTGGCCCTTCAAAGCTTTAAGAAAATTAAGCAGAGCATTGAAGACTGTAATACATTAATAGTGAACTTCTTGTTTATAACATTTTGGGACTAACAGGGGGTAGCTGGAGATCTGATTTCTGTTTTGTATTAAAATTATAAATGTTTTGACTAGTATTAAATGTAGCTTGGTTCTTAATATAAAACATCAACTGAAAAAATATTTATTCACAAGGTAAGGTCTGTATTTTTAAATTTTGGAAACCTTCTTTCACAATGTCCTTTTATTCACATCTGTCATTATTTTTAGAGCTTTCTTCAGATGAGTTGTGCATATGTTTTTTTTTAGTCTACAGTAACCATTGAGCATATCAGTTACTCATTTAAGATGGATTCTGGCTTACTTAAGTCTTGCGCCATAGCATTGTGGTCTAAGGCATCATAAGGCATACCGGTAATAATAAATATAATTCGCATACTGTTATATAAAACATAAAAAAATGTAGAGATTAATTTTTTGGTCCTATAGAATTTCTGTGATGATTACCATTTATTATTAACAGAGAAAAATTCGCTCTGGCACCGAGGATCGAACCTGGGTCTTCCAGTTCTACACACTGGGTGCTCTAACCACTGAGCTACGTTGAAGTTCAACCCACCGCACTGGATCGAATCTTTCTCCCTTGATTCTTTTCTTTTAATGGCCTTACTCCATGTTCGACTTACACACACACACACACACACACACATATATATATATATATATATATATATATATATATATATATATATACATACATACATACAAAAATTTAAGTTAAGTCATCACACAAGAAGCGCACTCAATTGAGTGACTTGACGGCAGGGACTCCAATCTATGCACTGTTAGACGAATAATCTATGTAGAGATTAATTTTTTCGTCCTACAGAACTATCTGTGATAGTTACCATTTGTTATTAACTGATAAAAATTCGCTCCAGCGCCGAGGATCGAACCCGGGTCTGCCAGTTATACACACTGGGTTTTCTAACCACTCAGCTATGCCGAAGTTCAACCCACCGCACCAGATCAAATCTTTCTTCTTTGGTAGCGAAGTCACATTTAGGAACCAATTCAAACCAGATGATTAGTACGTAATTGTTATGATTTCATTATTAATTTGTACTTATACTTTACAATTGTTTATGAATGTTATTTCTTATCAGAACTTCTTGACATAGCTATCAGCAATAGTTTGATATATACTCTAAAATATATAGCTTGTGTTTGTAAAGAGGTTCATGTTGTTTTCTCGTGATTTTTCATGGTTTAATTGTTCATTTTAATATGTTTATTTACATTTTTTACAATGTTTTATCTTGAAGTCTAATAAAATGTGAATATGTGTTTAAGAATAAAGCAAGTATTTTCTTTGTGTGCATCCATGAAAGAAAACTCTCATCCTTATTCAGTCTACATTCTCATGGTATTAGTTCAGTAAACTCTTGTTTTAACAGACTTTGGATTTAACGGTATTTTTTGCGGACACTATTATTATTATTATTATTATTATTATTATTGTTGTTGTTGTTGTTGGTCGCCATTGGCAACATGCCTTATGTAGTGAGATAAAATGTGGTCCTGTGTGAAGCGGTGGTGGGATTTTACGCCATGTATCATCATTATGATTGGTTGCCAGCTGAAGCATGCTGCATGTATTGAGATAAAAGTGTACATCAGTCCTGTGTTGAGTGTTGATCTTTTATTATTATGATGTCAGCGTCAGAAAAATGGTAAGTGCATTTAACATGTAACATTAATATATTAACGTACTAAATTAAAAATATTATTTCTAAAATCGTGATTTAACATATATCTCTTCATACCCAATAATCCGTTAAATCGAGGGTTTGCTGTATATTGTAAAATTAAACCATGTCCATGAAGTCCCGATACAACTTCAAAACATCAGCATGCTCCAACCATATACCATAAAGCACTGCTACCTTTTGCAAAGTGTTCTGGCATTCTGAAAGTTTTTATATATTCATTTCACCTCAACATGTCTCCCGTGGTGCCCTCAGAATGTAAGGCAATAATCCATTTCTGTCCTTGTGTGGACCAGCATATCTTCACTAACAATTGGAATAACTTCAGTTATTTTTATCTGAAGGATGCAATTTCATTAACTGTGTTCTGTACAAACAAACCTTTACGTATCCTCACAGGAAGAAATCTAAGATTGTGATACCAGGAGATTGTGGATGTCAGGTAATTGGTCCATCACAGTCTATCCACCTCCCAGGATATTGTTAATTCAGAATAATCTATCCCAAACATCTGTGCACGAGGGTTGAAAAATGATTGATGATTCCAACTCCATCTGGGGAAGTATGTAATGTTCGAGCATATTAAGGTAAATGGCCCTTGTAATAGTATTCTTAGCAAAGAAAAATAGACCTATCACACTATTGTGCATGACACCCAGCGGTGGCTGATTAACTGAGGCCGGGTTTCAATCACTTGGCTTAACTGAAATCAAATTTTGTGTTTTTATATAATATATTAGTTATTTGAATGAAGCATATATCGTTGCAGAAGTATTTGAAAACTTTGTAATGTATATAGATCTGTTTTGCAGTAAAATTTGTCCCCAAGGTCAGGATCGCTCGTGCCGGGTCTGGCTTCTGAATTTCGTATATTTTCGCGGGCTTTGATGTTGCACTTTAAACGTTGTAGCTGAGGCACAATTCGTCTGGCCTCGTGGCCTGGTCAGCTTTCACTCCTCCCAGCCATGTACTGGTCTCAAAGGTAGAATGGAGTGGGAATAGCAGTGGTAACTTGTCTTCCTAAATAGACCATAAATAAAAAAAATTCCTACTGTTTAGAAGACAGAGACCAACACTGTTCTCTCCCCTTATGTCTCAGTTTATGACTTAAGTGAGGGTGTTGTACTATTGTACTTCATACTACAGTAGTGAGTCTAGTCCAATGTTATGTGTTTCGGGAAAATAGAAACAAATGTGAAAAATAATGATGATGTAGTTAATTCATTGTTAGAGTGTCCTTTTCGAGAAGAAATAATATTGAAAGAAAGGAAGTTTTAAATAAAGAGAGAGCCTACCGAGATACCTACGACATCGCTGACAATTTTTCTGACATAATCTTAAAACGCGAGTTTCTATTTGCATCCTGGTATGAGCAATATAAATGGTTAATTGGTAATGTGGTGCAAAATAAACTTTTTTGTTGGCTTTCTTTGTTGCTGTCAAAGGAAAAAAATAAAAGAAAGAACATTTCCAGGGGAATTTCAACACATACTTCTTTAGTCGACAAGTGAGCATAATATGGGTTGCTTCATCACAATCACTGAAAAAACTCAGCATAACAACTTATTTGGTGAGTGACATTTTTCATTAATAATAATAATAATAATAATAGAGTAAAAAAGGTAAAGGTATCCCCGTAACATGCCATGAAGGCACTTGGAGGGCATGGAGGTAGAGCCCCATGCTTTTCATGACCTTGGCACTAGAATGAGGTGGTGTGGTCGGCACCATGCTCTGACCGCCTCAGAGTAATAATTTATTATATTAATAATATAATACTTACTTACAAATGGCTTTTAAGGAACCCGAAGGTTCATTGCCACCCTCACATAAGCCCACCATCGGTCCCTATCCTGTGCAAGATTAGGCCTAATCCAGTCTCTATCATCATATCCCACCTCCCTCAAATCCTTTTTAATATTATCCTCCCATCTACGTCTCGGCCTCCCTAAAGGTCTTTTTCCCTCTGGTCTCCCAACTAACACTAATAATATAATAACAATAATAATTAATATCTTGAATATACATTTCCTATAGGAAGCACTTAAACTAAGCAGTTGCATCTGGCCTCACCGAAGATATCGGTCACTGGCCACTACTGATGAAACCACACCAGACATTTGTCTGGATACAACATCTTTTGTAAGTAGGTCCTACTTATTGTCAATTATTGAGTTCAAAGCGAAACAGACGAATGCATAAAGCAGAGAGTGGTTGTTTGGCCACAAAGCTCGAATGATTTACATGTTGTAAACACAAAGACATAATCACTTACGTAAGATGTCATGAACATTTGATCTCCATAGCTACAATTCACATGAAGCACAACAAATCGACTTAAGGACTGGGTTGGAATGCAGCTTGCACATTGTCAATAGTGACGAGTAGGGTTTCGGACATTGACCTTTTTGCCTGTTTGATTTCTGTTTGCGTAAGTTAGGGAAAAGGATGGTATAATTTGAACTTCGTTTCCTAATCGATGCACATTTTTCATTTTTTGCATGTAGAAATATCATTGCTGCAACTTAAATTCGAGATCAGCTTTCGAAAAAAAAAATGGGGCCCAAATTTTGAATAAAATATTACCAGGGTACAGTAATTCACTAATGGGTATATCTCAGCCATCTTTAAGAGAAATTCAAAATCTCTTTGACATTTTACTCCTAAAAGCACTTTGTTTAAAATGTCTGGAGCATAATTTAAAAATTGGCTTTCAAAATTTAAGATAAACGACTACAATTTAAGAACGAATTTTAGAAATACTTTTATAGAAATATGGAGGAATATTTTCAAATGCAACAAAACAAATTTCTATTTAAAAAAAAGTCCCAATAGCCTAAAGAGTATTTCGGACTTTTGCCCTAAGGAACAATGCACACAAAATGACACAAGTAGTTCAGGAGAAAAAAAGGTACAAAGTGGTTGAAAACAGTGTTTCTATTGGTGAAATAGGTATACCATAGTTATAAATTCGGAGGGAAGAAGTGGCAGGGCTAATGTAATTAGAGCCTACGTACTGAAAACATTTCTGTTGAAAAAGTAGCGGTAATTGATCAGTCAGCTAATGTTAATATTACACATGAATATGGAAATGACGTATTGGAGAGGAGGAAAAAGGTACAGTAACTTAAATGTGAATTACCACAAGGACTGGGAGAGAATGAGACAGGCTTCATCACGACGACAGCCGAGGCTGTAATGACTGTAGAAACTTCTTAAACAATAATCACAATTTCTTACAGAAGACCAGTGGCAATTTTTTTTTTTACGACAGCGGAGTCCAAAGGCTAGGACTGCAGCCTGTAGTGGTTTTACCACTCCTGCTGGGAATGATTTTTATTTAATTGTCGTGCTTCTATAGATGCCGGTATCGTCACAATAATATATATTCATACCACGTATGTACCATTTTGGGTGGATATATCGGTACTATTGAAATAATAATGAAACGGAGAGACGAAGGAATGTTGGGTCAACGCCGGATTCGAACTCGGGTCGGAAATCATTATAAGCCAATGTTCTGCAAATGAGCTACCAAGGCCCCTTGTAAACGGTTAAGTTATGCTAATTTTTGTAAGTAATTCACGAAATATTTTTGTCTTCAGAAGTTTCTGATGATGAGCAGGCCTATATCACGAATCATGATTATGGGACTTCGTCGCCATAATAAAATTGTAGCCTGCTCAGAAAATATGCCACAATTGTAGCCTACTGCTCAGAAAATATGTTTTGCACTGAAAATTATTTTCCATGTGCATACTTTCCGAATCAATTGACTCAGTATTCAGTAGTTTTTTTTTTTTTTTTGCGATAATCTAAATTTTGCACATAATGATGAATTTGAAAGTACAACACACCTATGTTCATAATACTCTTTTGAATTTGAACTTCTGAAGTTACAGAAGTGAAAGAATTAAATTGTTACTCATTTCACCACTATTGATCTTTTACAACCGATCGCGATAATGAATATTGAAAATCATTCGTAAAGAAACTCATGCCTGTTCACCTTTGGTCGCGAGTTATTTTAAAGATATCTTATCAACTTTGCTGTACCCTATTTGGAATTTAAGAACTCTTACAATAATGAGTAATATGGTAGGCCTATTCAAGGTTGCACATTATTTGCTAATGTTCGTGAGCATAAACGAAATCTGTTGAGAACACGGAAATTATGTGAATTGTGGTCGTGCTTCCTACTTTCCCTTATATTTCTTATTTCCTATTATACAAGAATGTTGCTCAGACTACCTCTCTCTGCCAATGGTACGTCCCGCAACATTTACTCCATTAAAGACGTGACATACAGACCGTAAACAACCTTCGTTAAAATGACAATACGTGATTCTTAATGAGCAGAGATAATCTTGAAGTAATAAAGCTAATTTGTCACGAAGCAAGATTAAAAGTCGTTCGATGGTTCAGTGACTCATTCATAGATCACTATTTGTATTATTGTTTGTAGTATGATCGTTTAACGGGGGCTATTTGAAAACTGACATTTTTACAATATGGCTTCCAGGAAACAGATGGAAGCAATGTGTGTTTCGAAGTATGTTTCTTTTCTCCGTGTTAGTGTGTATATATTTTATTTATTCGTGTTGTTATCACTTCCAATTCAACATGTGGACTCTAGTCATATTACAGGTACATGGAATACGAAAGAGTTTTTTAAGTTCCTTATAAAATTTGGTTTTAAAAAAACCGATGTACACAATTCGAAGGATACTTCAGGATACATTTTTGGCAATATTACTGCCAAAACAAATTTTACTCACAATGTGACGTTTGCAGTGTTGGACAGAGGATATTTTTTAGAATATTATGGAAATAGGACTATTGTAAATAAGGAAAAGGCATGTACTCAAATGTTCAATAAAATAAGCACCATTGCTTATGACTTCCGTTGCTATGATCAAGGAGAGGATTTCTTGAGGAAAGTCCCATGCCCAAAAGGGAGTGTTTGTGTGGACGAAGATGCACCTTGGAATGTAGTGAAAGGACACCAATTTACATTTGTTATTGAAGATTTAATGCAGCCAAGGTAAGAATGGATTTTGTTTAATCGAGCCGATAGAGCACTGTCATGCTGTTATTTTTTTTTGTGACAACTAAGTTATAGAGGCTACTAGATCAGTAAAAAGTAAAATTAATTGTATTGCATAAAAGTGACACAAATCTTAATAAGTTAATAACTGATCATTAGGTGCTATAAAATGTAGTAATTTAGTGTCAGACAATTGAGAGTTTTAGATCTATTTAAAGGAAGGAGATGGTATTAAATTTCAGAATTAAGTTATTAGCTTGCGTAGGTTCAAAAAGTATAGTGGTTGAATTTGTCAGTTAAGTAACTTTTTTTTTTAATAAACGATTGTCCGATAAAAATGTAGTAACTTTTCCCCTGTTAAAGTAAGTACAGTGCATATCCCTTTCAGTTCTTCAGTAAAAAATCTTGGCATTCACATGGATAATAATCTCAACTGGGACATGCAAATCACAGAAACCTGCAGAAAAGTATATTCTATTATCCATGTGCTAAAAAGGATAAATGTTCATCTCCCCTCTTGCTTAAAAAAGTCCCTTGTGCAGACACTTGCATTTCCCTATTTCGACTATGCGGACATTTTACTGACTGACCTCTCCAGCGACAACAAAATGAAACTTCAACGTGCTCATAATTTATGTGTACGTTTTGTAAGCAATGTTCGTAAATATGATCATATTACCCCATCCCTGGAAGCAATAGGTTGGCTTAAACTAGATAAGAAAAGAAATTTACATTCACTTCTCTTTCTCTTCGAAATCTTGAACTCTTCTATTCCTTCGTACCTGTCGTCTCGCTTCACTTACCTTTCTTCCCACCATAATCTGAACACACGCTCTCGTCATGAAACAATACTAACAATACCATCCCATCGCACCTCCTCATACTCATCTTCTTTCACAATAGCCCTGCCAAGACTCTGGAATTCGCTACCTGCTAGCATCAGGGACTGTCGAAATAAAATTGAATTCAAACGAAAACTTACTAGGCACTTGGTCAGTAATTGATTACTTGTAAATAGTTTCTTTAATCTATGACAAAATATTTCAATATTCAGTAATTTCATCACTATACAATTTTGTTATTCTAGATTTAATTTGTAATTCAGTAAATATAAAATATTCTTTGTTTCTCTATGATAAATTATCTAGCTTTAATTATTCAGGTAATCTTTTCGTACTTTGATTTTATTGTAATTGTAAATTTAATACTAACTGTAATATTATTTGTAATTGTAATTGTAAATTTAATACTAATTGTAATTTTATTGTTGATATTGTAGTTGGAATCTCCTGGTAGAGGGTCAGAGAAGGCCTGACGGCCTTATCTCTACCAGGTTAAATAAATAAATACTAATACTAATACTAACTTTCTTGTGAAGGTTTGTTGCTTTTTACAGGAACATCTCAGTTTTGTATAGTCTAATTTACTATAGGCTATTATCCTTCCGATACGCGCCTTTCCCGAGAATGTTAGGTTAGGTAAATGACAGGGGATCTCTGTGCGTGATCTGCGCAGGGGATTCGAAGCATTTGGGTCATTCCATTGTAACGGGTGTTACATCCACAAAGCTAAAAACAGAACACTTTCAATGCAGCCTTAATAGAATCAAAATTTATTTATTAAAACTATTTCCCCTACATTTTCTGAACATTTTGATATAATATAATCCTAAGTTTATTTTAACGAAATTGAATAACAAATAAAAAAGATGGTGTAACGGGTGTTACAGGATTTAGACATGAACTTTTGCATAGTTATTGAAAGGTGTAAAATTCTGTGAGTTTAATGCATACAAATTAACATCATTTTATATGGATATATATATATTAAACATTGACAAAATCAAATATGTTCTCAGTTTTCCTTTCTGCTTAAAATATTTAATTTTTTTCAAGAAAAGCTTCTGTAACAGGTGTTACACTGTGCAAATATTTCTACTTTACTGAAATGATTAATGACACTCTTCGTGTTTTCATTAAAACAATGCTATTAAAATTTAATATAACGAAATTTCTGTGTAATAGCAATTCCATTTTATGTAAATAATTAAATTATCTTTTTTAAAATTCTCAGAGCACAATCTATTTATTAAATAGCCTAGAATGGAACAAATAGATTAATTATTGAGGAACATTCAAATTATGGTTGTTTTACAGATATTTTAGTGCATGTGTAATTAATTTTAAACATTTTTTTTTCATTTACACTGTCACTGAATTCATAATACAGTCTGTTTCCTTAACACTTAACATCAGGTGACCAGTTGACTAAATTTTACAAAATAAATATCATTTTCATCAGCTTTGAAGATTTTTTGCTGTGCCCAGGAACTTTCAGGAACATAATTTTAACGTCCTCTTCATTGTCAGCTTGGTTCTGGTATATTCCAATGTATTGGAACTTTTATTCACCCTTTGATGATCCGGGTTTCTTGTTTTCACTTAAAAACCCTACCAAAACAAACATGCCAGACTTAATTTCAGATATATCAATACTGTACACTGACATGGGAATCACTTGTGTTTCACTTGTCAGTATCCCATCTTCAGAATCCCCAAAATTTGTGGAATCATCATCTTATGGTGCTAAAGAAAGTCCAGACTGGATACTTGTTCAGTGATAAATCACTACTTATTATGGCATAGGATTTCACTGTATCATTAGAACCCAAATGCAACCTGTTTTTTTCATGCGATTGTTTACAGGAGCCATTTCTGGAAATAAGCACATTCAAATGCATTAGATCGCGGTAGAGCAAACAAATATTTTATACAGAATGGACTCTAACTACTTAAACTACTTAAGAGAGAGTTAAAAGCTACTTTTTACTGTAATAGGTTACAGCACTCAAGTACAACATTTTGTAACTGGTATTACATGAATACTATAACACCCGTTACTTAAAGAGTTGTAACACCCGTTACACCGTTTCTGGGTAAAATAAATGAAATATTAATTTTAAAATGTTATGGTCTCAACAAGCAACCTTATAATCTCACTTTCACTACAGGATATTGTGAACAAATATTTCATAAGATCATAATTAAAACTTATTGCATATTTTGTGTAACGGGTGTTACATGCTACAGCAATTTTTATTATGCTATAATTAATTACTGAATTTGATCTTGCCTTGAATTGTAATATATGCTTGAACTTGGAAAGCTTCATACATTTCCTCCAAAAGTGCAAGATCAACAACATGGTGTTTTATGACAACAGCAGGATCTTAAACTTAAGCATGCGAAATAACATTTACTATTCAAAGAACCTACCAACAAACATATTAAAAACATATTCCATACAAGACAAATTTTCTTTAAGGGCAGTGTAATTCATACTTTTAACAGTTGATATATCAAAGCACCATACACTTTATTAATAAATGAAAAAATCACTCAGAGGCTCAGTTGGCATGGAATGACCCATTTATGCTCTCGGTTGGACGTTACTGTGGTAGCTTGTTTAGATTGTTAAGGGGTCTGTTTTTATAAGAATTGTAGATTTGTGTAAGAGTGATATGATAATGCAGTTTTAGAGTATGATCCCAAAAGTAGCTCAGTTCATTTGGCCATTTTTATGATTTATACATTCATTTTAGACCTATGTCATTATATTTTAAGCTTGTTTTCTTCTAAAACAATGCTGAGCCTTATCTAGACCTGATACATTATGTTTAGGCCTGTCTAAAAGTTGTGTTATTGTGCCTGTCATTTGGCAACATGCTCAGTCCAGTCCGTAGACCAGTGGTTAAAAAAAACTAGCTCAGACATTTAATGAAAATGGACATCCAGTTATGACTATTGTCCTTCTAAAAGGACAGTGGTCAATGTTTCAAATTACCCTCTCTGCAGTTAGCACATTTGCTTTTTCACTGGTGTCACTATTACTGGTCTTAGAGGCTTGGTAAATGTGGTAGTTCTGATAATGTGAGTTCTGGTCATCGTTGAGTTTGAGATGTGGACGTGAGGGTGGTTCGTTTATTTCAGCTATGGCATCCGAAACGCAAATCAGATATGAAAGTTAAATATTGTTACAGTTCGAAATTATTTTACAAATTGTTGTAGATCAAATGATTCCTAATAAACATAAATATTACGTGAAACCACAATGCGTTTGAGATATCTATTCATTGCTACATTACAATGACGAAAACTTATGTGTCCTTTTAAAAGGACAGTAGGAATATCCGCACACATTTTGAAATTGTGTTGCTTCCCCGCCTTTTCAAATTTTAGTGGATTTTCCCTGCATGAAATGCTGTGTTTGAAAATTATGCTACAGGCGAAATTTCATCTGAAATACAGACATCGCTATAATGCCGCCTACAAATTCCACTGAAGACTTAACAGACGAGGATTCAGGGAGTTAGAAACGTGATGTAATACCTACTAATCTATCTGCTTCACAGCTTGCAACAGGAGCAGAAAATATTTCAGCATAGCCTTCTTGTAGAGGAGGGGGAGGGGGATAGGAATGGGGTGACAAATTTGTTGCATGTGAAGAGCAGACACAAGGTCAAAGCAGTGTTTCTGCGAACACAGCAAGATCTACATAATTTCAAGGGAAAAATTATTCTCGGGCCGGATATCGATCCCGGAACCTTTGGCTTAGCGCACCAATGCTCTGCCGACTGAGCTACCCAGGAACTACACCCGACAGCGTCTCAACTTTTCCCTTTATATCCACACACCTCAAGTGGGCTGACAAGACGCCAGAAACCCAACTTTTAGGGCACACAAACTCTGTGTGACTTGAATTTTTTTTTTTTGTTGATATTGTGATTGTAGGACGTAGCATCTCCAATTTAAAAGAGATGTTTAGGGTTTTAGATAATGAAGGCAAACATTGCTTAAAAGTAAAGTGAAGAAAAAACAAAATATATGAGATTGGATAAACAGAGAAATGAAAGAGTAGTAAATTTTGAAGTGAATTAGCCTATAATTTCGAAATTGTTAAACAATTCACATATCTAGGATCGTCTATCAGTAATGAAAATAAAATAGAGAATGGAATTCATAAAAGAATAATGTATGTAAATAGAACTTATTTCTCGTTTTCACACATGTTCACATCAAGAATGCTATCTAAAGGAACAAAAACTTAAACTATATAGAACAATCATTCACCCAGTAGTTTCTTATGGAGAGGAAACATGAACAATGAAACTGTAAGATGAGAATAGCCTTTTCATCTTTGAAAAAAAAAAACATTTACGTAATATTTATGGTCCATTGTAAGAAAGGGGAGATTGGCGAAAGAGAACGAATAAAGAGATTGATCAGATATTGGAAGGCGAGAATATAGTGAGCTTTATTAAATCTATTAGGCTGAGATGGTTAGGACATGTAGTGAGAATGGAGGGGGGAAGGCTTCCTAAGATGATAATGAACGCAAGAATGGAGGGGGAAAGAAGAAGAGGAAGACAGAAGAAGCTGTGGACGGCTGAAGTATTGCGACACGTTACAAGCCTGGGTGGGAGTGAGGAATTGGAGAACTGTGGCTGGGACAGAGTGAAGTGGAGAGCTGTTGTGAGAGAAGCCAAGGCCCACTTTGAACTGTGGTGCTACGGTTCACCCTGTATATCTTGACTCAGCTCTCTTGTACCTTCAGGTACAGCAGGCTATTATTCAGTTCAGTTTATTAAGCCATTAAACATACAGTGATAGGCTTCGTCACAAAAAAAAAAAAAAAAACATGCATTTGAAAATATACATAGGCTATAATTGAAAACAATAATTAGAATGAAAACACAAAACATTTTGAAACTCTAAAATTAATGAAAACACTTCACTCTTATGTAATAATTGCAACTAATCTAAATATCTTTATTTGTTAAAAAACAATTTCGTATGAATTTATGTTAAGAAACTCATCTACAAAGTAGAAAGGAATAATTATAAGCCAATTATAAAATCTAGCTTTGAAACTGTTGGTTGGTAACTTATAATATTGACTGGGAAGCTTATTATATAATTTCATCCCCATGACAGAAAAATTTGTACTAGTTTTATGTAATCTACAGTATTGAATATTAATTTGTTCTAACTTCATGATCATGTATATTGGCTATTAATGAGTAATTGTCTATATTTTGTCGAGTGTAAAGGACTAGGTCGTATATATATAAATTTATGACAGTTAATATCTGTGATTGTTTGAAAAGAGGTCGACAATGTTCAAGATAGTTTGATTGACATAGAATTCTAATGGCTTTCTTTTGCAAAATCAAGACATCCCAATTTTGCTACCATTCCCCTAGAAAATTAAGGCATACCTAATTATCGACTGAAAGAACGAAAAGTAGGCACATCTTAAATAATTTTGAGAAACACAAGTCACTAATTTCTTTAATAAATAGGCCTAACTTATATAACTCTTGATAATTTTGTGCATATATATTCGATATGTTTTTCCCATGTTAAACTGGAGTCTATAAAAAGTCCTAGAAATTTGGTATAGTTTTGTATGTTGTCCTTTTTTATTACATGATTTAGGGTAAAAGTTATGTTGATAGTCTTTTCTTGATTAAGCAAAAAACCATTAGATTCAAACCATAAAGCCATCTGTGATAGAATATCATTGGTTAGAGCATGTAATTCATTCAGAGTAGAGCTAGAACATAAGAATGTAGTGTCATCAGCATACATAATTGTTATAGCTTTAATGAATTTAGGAAGGTCATTTATTGCTACTAAGAATAGCAGTGGACCAATTATTGAGCCTTGTGGAACACCATAATGTATACTGGAGAGACTTGACCAATTGTCACCTATTGAGACTAATTGCCTCCTGCCATGAAGATAGGTTCTAAAAATATTTAGTGTATTCCCTCGAATACCATAAAATTCTAATTTTGATAAAATTAAGTTGTGATTAATGCAATTGAACGCTTTGGACAGATCACAAAACACAGCATTAACTTGTGACCTTAAAATTTCTGTTATTAAAAGCTCAATTGCATCATTTGTTGATTTCCTTCTTCTAAAGCCAAATTGGTTAGTACTAAAGAGATTTGAATTTTCAAAGACCACATAAGAAATGATAAAATCTTAGAAGAGCTGGAAATGGTGCCCATATTAGATTACATCCATCAATATCAACAATACTGGCGCCATCATGTGAACTGCATGTCCAGATCCAGAATCTCAAGATTTTAAATTACCAACCAAACGGTAAAAGATCACTGGAAGAGATGAATGGAAAATTTCTTGTAGACCTTAACAGTTCTTTGAGAACTACAACATTAAAGGAAGATGATGAATTGATAAATTAGTGACTTATTCATCATGGATGTAGACAAAAATAATTTTATTGTTCATGGTACGGTATTCCAGAACGAAACAAAAGAAGTAAGTTTGATACTTTAAAAAAAGCTGAAGGGAGTGAGGCAATCTATAGTTCATGACATACATAAACTCGATAACACTGATAAGTTAAATATGATAATTCTTGTTTGTCTTCATGGCAGCTTTTGTCCTACCTCCCATCTGGCTTGAAAACTGCATTACCTATCATAATACAAAGAACAATACTTGCCCCTGTCTATTGCTTGTCTTAGCCCTCCCATGATTAATAATTCTCTGCAGTTTATGAATGTTATCTTTCCGTTTCTCACATGTTCTTATGGGTATTTTTCCTTGAAAAGTCTCGTTTAACTACCTTATTTTCAAGGTAACTGCAATAATAGTGTTATGCAGTATTACATTAATTGTTCTGAGTGACAGAAGACTCCACCTCTGAATAACAAGTGAATTTCTCATGTTCATATTACCATATTCCTTCATCTATTCTTATCCATGATTAGGGTTGCCAACTTTTTTTGAAAATACAGGAGACTGAGGAATCGACAAAATTTCACATAGAAAATTGACAAATTATTCGGTTCAGTTACTGAAAAACAACTTTATTTTATGCTTCGGCAGCTAGGCTTAAATTAAGAGTATTTTGAAGCATATTTTGTCTCGTGTAATAGTTGAAGTCGACTGCAGTTTTCAGCTCTCATTTGATTAGATGACGTCCTCATGTTTCGAACATTCGTCCAATTTATTGTTCATGAGATGAAACATCCTCCTTGTATGAGCATTACTGCTTGGTAAGCTTAGAACAAAACTAGCCAGTTTTTTCCAAATTTATAACATTAATATGGTTTGATTTTAAACCGGTGAGCACCAAAACTCATTTCTGGCAAGCATTATGTTTTAGTATACAAAGGCTGCACATTTTGATGCATATCTGAACAAGAAAATTCATCATGTAAATCATCATTCATGGCAGAATCAAATGTGTAGAATAAAGATTTTTATATTATCCAAAAATAAGGGAGAAAAGTACTCAAAGAGAAGTATAATATGGGAGTTGGGAGTCTATTAAAATTAGGGGCAAATACGGGAGACCCCAGGAAATACGGGAGAGTTGACAACCCTATCCATGATATAGTGAGAAACTTATCGACAAAATTATTTTCGTACAGAGTGGAGTTTTGAAGTACTATCACAGTCTATTATATACAGTCACAAAGCTTGAGTTGTGAGGGTGCTGGGAACAATAGACTGTGCCGGTACTATTTCACATTGTCTGTAATGAGGCGATATTAGCAATCCTAGTGGTTAGCAACTATCTATGGATGCATATTTACTACGTATTGAGCTTCGTGACTGTATATACTAGACTGTGGTACTATGTCTTTCTCTACACTGAATATGGGCACCCATTCCAGGATCCATGGTGAAACAAAAAGTGGCAAAATTTCAAACGCTTACTGTAACAACACTATGAGCCACAGCTGAATGCTAATGTTATTAGTATTTAGGCTATAAACCAAATATAACTCGTGTGACCACACTCAAAGCGTGAAGGTGCCAAAATTTTGTATAAAATTAGCTGTGTCACTCAGCCTCTCTCAGTAATATCTCTGCATCGACACATTTTTCATGCACAGATTTGTTTTTCAGGAAAAATAAACAGGTGTAGTGGAACTATTCGCCCAGTCTGTAGTTTATTACCAAGCTTCTGACTTTCCATTTTTGTTATAGTTGTCTCTAAAGGAACCTATAGTGAACAAACTAGTTATCAATTTTGAATCTTGCGTACACCACTTTTAACACTTGAATATAATTAATTGATGAACTAGTGGACTTACTCGTGTTAAATATGAAATATCTGTCCGGCTTATAGCTGTTTCAGTGCTTCACGCACCATCATCAGAGCCTACTAGATCGCGGCGTCATCTCGAACTTCTCTGCCTGTTAGGAGGGTGTGTTTTATTGTTGGATTGTGGAGTCGAATAGTGTGTGTGTACTGAAATTGATCTGTGTGTTGAGGATTTGATCAGGGTGTGTTTTAGTGTGTTTGTATATTTCGTATTGTTCTAGTGTGTTGAGTTTTTGGTTCTTGGGTTGTATGTGTAGGATTTCCATGTCCGTATTTATGTTATTGTATGTATGGTTGGCATTGGTTATGTGATCGGCGTATGTAGATGTGTTGTGTCCTCTGGTTATAGCTTTAATGTGTTCTTTGTAGCGAGTTTGGAATGATCTGCCTGTCTGTCCTACACAACACATCTACATATGCCGATCACATAACTAATACCAACCATACATACAATAACATAAATACGGACATGGAAATCCTACACACACAACCCAAGAACCAAAAACTCAACACACTAGAACAATACGAAATATACAAACACACTAAAACACATCCTGATCAAATCCTCAACACACAGATCAATTTCAGTACACACACACTATTCGACTCCACAATCCAACAATAAAACACACCCTCCTAACAGGCAGAGAAGTTCGAGATGATGCCGCGATCTAGTAGGCTCTGATGATGGTGCGTGATGCACTGAAGCAGCTGTAAGCCAGACGAATATTACATATTTAACACGAGTAAGTCCACTAGTTCATCAATTAATTATATTCAAGTGTTAAAAGTGGTGTACGCAAGATTAAAAAATGGATAATATTTAATGTTTTTGTGCTTACCTATATTTTGGTTATAAAAATATGCTGTGAAATTTAATTACATCATCAATATACGATTAGTAAATTATTTTACAGTACATGAGCGTTCGTGCAGAGATGGTTTGAAAATAATTTGAAAGCAATCATTGCTGATCATGCGCAATAGTCGAGGTTGTAACAGTTTTCAAACGGTTGGCAAACTATCACAAACTTGCTGCAGAAACAAACCTATATTATATTTTTGGTCCTGGGAAAATACTCGCATTTTACAGAGTCACTGGCGTAGCTCTGGCGGTAATGGGATTGCCTGCTGTTCCGGAGTTGCACTTGGGCGTGGGTTCGATTCCTGTTTGCTTTGATCACCTGGTTGAGTTTTTTCCTAGTTTTCCCCAATTGTAAGGTGAATTCTGGGCCTCATCTCGCCAAGTACCATCTCACTGTTGACAATTTTATCAATGTTAAGTAACCTAGTAGTTCATACAGCGTCGTTAAATAACCAGTTTTAAAAATTACAAAAACACTCTTAAAAATATTAGTAATTTCATAAAAGTCGAGTATTTTCCCTGGACCAAAAATGCAATACGATGTTGGTAGGAGTGTTTTCATAAAAAAAAAAGAGTATTTTCTCTTAACCAAAAATACAAATTTATGGCATTGGTATGAAGTGGCTGAGATATGGTGAACATTTGCCAGAAACACACTGTAACAATAGTTTTATGGACGTAGATCTACCTTACGTTGTCAGACAGTCACTGTTGTTTTTGTTACAGGTTCTGGTACATAAGTTTGGTCGCTTGCTACAGAAATCTAACTACATGCAAATGGCATCATGTGAATGAGGAAGCAGTCCTGGAATATGATATCTGGCTTGTGAACGGAAATCCAAATGTCAGCAGCTTCAATCCTCTGGTTTACCAGTTCTCATTTGACCGGCAGGTGTGGCATTACTTTCACTGAGGCTCTGTAATGTATTTTCTCACCTTCTGAGTTTTTAAATTTATGCTTAGTACTTGAATTATTTTTTTAAATATATATACTGTATATATATATATATATATATATATATATATATATATATATATATATATATATATAATTTGAACTGGTAATGGAAATTAAGGGAAAACGGCTGAACGGATTTTAATGAATGACCCCTCATATTGAAGCTTGAAACCCAACGTTTTTCAGAAAAATAGTAGTTTTGAGTGAAATATTAATTTTCCTACATCATTTTCCTATCTTCCAAAATCCATTTGTCATCAGTTTTGAGAAATAATGGCTTTTCAGAATGAAACAAAACACAAAACTCATACAATTAACAATAAGCCATTACACGAAGGCCATGACCTGAAGGATTGCAGACATATTTAGAGTTGAAATTCAATTGGTTGTTAAAAACTTCAAGATTTATTAAAAATTATTTACAGGTCTGATTATGTGATGTATAATTTTCTGAGTACAGCTGTGTATTGGATATTAAAATCTACAAAACTTGAGGTGGTTTGATGACATTATTACCATTAGAAATTAAATATTATTATAGTTAATGCCATTATGTGACTATTTTTCATTAATTATACATATCAATGCTATATTGATGAATGAAAGTGAAACGTTTTGTAGTTTTATTTACACACACACACACACATATATATATATATATATATATATATATATATATATATATATATATATATATATAAATAAAACTACAAAACTTACGTAAGATAATGTTATTAAAAATTAAATATTTTTGCAGTTATTAATCTAGTGGGGTTCGCTCTTTTTCATATACTTAATGGCGGTGTGGTGTAGATATTTATATGCGTCATTCTCTTCAGTATTGGCTCGAGAGAGCACAAAAATTACAGTTCCTAAGGAAAGACCAAAAGGTATTATTTACTGATAAAATAAGAGATCTACAAAATTTTGTAGTCTCACGATCATTTCAGCACTATCTGTTGGCAGGATAAAATGATTTCACCCTCTACATTTCAAGCTGTACATGCAGCAGCTATACCAAGATGCCATGTCTATTGTTCGAAAGCATAGTAAACCTGACTTTTTTTAACTTTCGCCTACAATCTACAATGACCTGAAATAGCTATTGCTTTACTCCCACATGAAAAACCCACTGATCGTCCTGACATTGTTACTTGCGTTTTCGCGTTGAAACTCAAAAAACTGAAGGTGGATAGGTTCAAGAAAAAGTATTTGGCATAAAAAACATTCAGAGGGAGTATGTTTCATTATTATGGAAGCAAATAACTTTCAAAATGTCTGGTATTCTTCATTGAAAATAAATCTGAAAAATTGTTATTTGAACGTCGAACTTAGTTTGCACCATTTGCTGCACAAGCCACTAGTATTAATATAAAAGTTGGATGTTTTTTAAAGTACATATCAAGAAAGCATAGAGCTCTACCGAAGCACCTTCATGGCATAAGAGGGGATACCTTTATGACAACCTAGATTTTGTTTCTTGTTCCAGGATACGGTGGAGCTCTATCTGGTGTTTTTCCTGTGTTATCTCGTGCTTGTTCCCCTCCAAGTGTATGCTGCCATGAGACAGCACCATCCAGTGACTCGTCTGTTCACTGCCAGTTTGATTCTGGAGTTCCTAGCACTCTGCCTTATTCTGCTGCACGTTCTTAAATTCTCTTTGGATGGAACAGGAATTCATCAACTAGCCGTTGCCGGAGATATCTTAGATATACTATCTCGAGTGAGTATTACATAATTAAGAGAATGTGAACAGCATGAATATTAAAAGGTGCCATGTAATAAGAGAAGAATGTATCTGTCTGTCACATGCAAATCGGTCGGCACTATGTGATGCTCTTGGAAATTACTTTAATTGTGCAAATGCAGCTCTGAGATTTTTATCCAATACAGGACTTGTCAAAGTGATATAGATTTTACTGTTTACCCTCCACCCTTTACATTTGGAGGTTACTTTGGTCGTTTATGTTAGTTTTACTTAAGGTGTTAGATACAGCTTACAGCAGAATTTTTGAAAATATTCAACATTTTTTTCCTCCATTACTGTATCTTGTACAATAATGAAAATTGGTATGTGTAAAGGCTGGTTCACAATAAACCGGGAACGGAAACGACAACGAGAACGAGAACGGAAATAATGTTAAAATAAATGTATTTAATTCTGAGCATTCACAATTAACTATTGTGAATGCTCACATTTAAATACATTTATTTTAACAATATTTCCGTTCTCGTTCTCGTTGTCGTTTCCGTTCCCGGTTTATTGTGGACTAGCCCTAAGACACTGTTGTTCTGCTATATGAAAAAAAAATATTTTTACGGTTCTGTTAACCAGTGTAATTGCTCACTTTTATGATTTTCAACGAATCACCTTGTTATTAATGCATTTGGGTATCTCATTTTAGCGTGACAACGTTTTTCGTGTTCGGATTTTAGCTTATGGTTTTGTTTGTGTTTTTGTTTTGAAATAATTGTTGATGAGGCTGCATATAGCCATAGTTGCTGACGCGCCATTTTTGAACCCCATTATCTTATCTTTCTGTCTATCCGTCCATCTGTCTAATCCACTGCTTTGGACTGTCAGACTGCGAAACTAGCAGCCCTGGGATCGAAGCCTGGTTCGGACAAGTTACCTGGTTGAGGTTTTTTTCTGGGTTTTCCTTCAGCTCATTAAGAGCAAATGCTGGGTAACTTTTGGCGCTGGTGGGCACATTTCATTGTCATTATCACCATCTTCACCTACCCTGCCTATTTCCATATCATATCTTTGTATCATACGAGGTGATCAGAATCCGACCTAATGTGTGCCCCAGTCTAAGAACAAGATTCTTCAACATCATCACCAAAAAGGAGACAGATGCACAAATGGCGACACCCCCATATGCACGGCATTAGCACAAAAAACCTATCTATATCTCTGTGTGTTCATCCGTCCATCTGTGTCTGTCTTCCTATCTGTCCATTGATCCACCTACGCAATCACCTATCTAGACATCCATTTCTCCCTCCCTCTTCCCATCTCTCTTCTGCTTTGCCTTCTCGTCTCCCTCTCCCCTCCATCTCCTTCCTTCTTCATTGTCTCCTCTTCCTTCCCCCTTATATTTTTCTTTCCTTCTACTTGTGTATCTATGTCTGTTACTCGCAACCAATGGACAGTTTAACAATAAAGATATTACAGTGCAACAAACATTAGCGTTTCAGATATTAGAATACTAGGATAAATCCTCATGTTAACTAGAAAACTTATTTATAGCTTTCATCTCGTGTAATTCATTCATTCATAGTGTTCTGGCCAAGGTCTTTCACTGCAAAGCCAGTATTCTCCAGTTTTTCTTATTTTCTGCTTTACTCTTAGTCTCTGCATATGATCCAGATATCTTAATGTCATCTATCATCTGATATCATCTTCTGCCTCGAACTCTTCTCCCGTTCACCATTCCTTCCAGTGCCTCCTTCAGAAGGCAGTTTCTTCTCAACCAACTCGTGTGTAATACAGACGTGGACAAATTATTAACAAAATGGACGATTTTTATGATAATTCTGTTTACAAAATTTGACTTTTCAATTTAGACTACATTTGACAATTTTGGATATTTCCATCATTACAGTAGACAGAAATATGCAAAAATGTCAACTGTAGTTTAAATTGAAGAGTCAAGTTTTGTAAAAATATATAATAAAAGTCTTCAATTTTGCTAATAATTTGTAAATTAGCAAAATTGTCAACTGCATTGAAGAGTCAAATTCTGTAAAAATATAAAAC
Organism: Periplaneta americana; assembly: GCF_040183065.1. Classification (NCBI taxonomy): domain Eukaryota; kingdom Metazoa; phylum Arthropoda; class Insecta; order Blattodea; family Blattidae; genus Periplaneta; species Periplaneta americana. The sequence goes on from NC_091128.1 coordinate 171,558,593, forward strand.
AAAAATCTTCAGTTTTGCTAATAATTTCGAAATATCCAAAATGTCAACTGTAGTACAAATTGAAGAATCGAGTTTTGTAAAAATATAAAACAAAAACCTTCAGTTTTGCTAATAATTTGTAAATATGCAAAAATATCAACTGTAGTCCAAATTGAGGAGTTAAATTTTGAAAAATATACAATACAAATCTTCAATTTTGCTAATAATTTGGAAATACACAAAAATGTCAACTGTAGTTTAAATTGAAGAGTCAAGTTTTGTAAAAATATATAATAAAAGTCTTCAATTTTGCTAATAATTTGTAAATTAGCAAAATTGTCAACTGCATTGAAGAGTCAAATTCTGTAAAAATATAAAACAAAAATCTTCAGTTTTGCTAATAATTTCGAAATATCCAAAATGTCAACTGTAGTACAAATTGAAGAATCGAGTTTTGTAAAAATATAAAACAAAAACCTTCAGTTTTGCTAATAATTTGTAAATATGCAAAAATATCAACTGTAGTCCAAATTGAGGAGTTAAATTTTGAAAAATATACAATACAAATCTTCAATTTTGCTAATAATTTGGAAATACACAAAAATGTCAACTGTAGTCTAAATTGAAGAGTCATATTTTGTAAAAATATATAATAAAAATCTTAAATTTTGCTAATAATTTGGAAATACACAAAAATGTCAACTGTAGTCTAAATTGAAGAGTCATATTTTGTAAAAATATATAATAAAAATCTTAAATTTTGCTAATAATTTGTCCACGTCTGTAGATCTACTTATTTAAAATTCATAAAAATTGTGTAATGGATATAGTATGGAGGGACAGTTTTGTGTAAGAACATAAAAGGAGCAGACATGCGAGTCAGTCTTTGTTCACTACAAATTCCAGTTGCATTGATTGGGATTTAAAGTCAGGTCTCCAGAATGGAAAGTCGATACTGTAGCTGTTCAGTTAGCAGTCTGTTGTTAGTCAACTGTTCGAAGACAAGTCTGAACCTCACAAGGCACCACTTATGAGGCAACTAGGCCAGGAGATAATGGGATATGGTACCAGTTCCTTTCTCCCTCAATTGCGTACATCACTGACTAGTAACATATTACACTAATCAGACTTCAGATGCATACAAACAATAACTGTTCTTTCTCTTACGCATATCGTCAAGTGAGATGTACTGCCTTATAATTTAGAGTTGCTGCATGGAAATTACTATGGCTCAGTTTATTTTGATCATTTATGTGTAATTAATTCAAATTTTCTTATGCAGGAATTGTATTGTTGTCTTTTCATTTTTCGCAGACGACATTCATGTTACTGCTCCTGCTTCTGGCAAAAGGCTGGGCTGTTACAAGACTTGAATTGACTTGGAAGCCCTTGGTGTTTGCTATCTGGTTCCTGTATGGCGTGGTGCACATTCTTCTCTACGTCTGGAATATGGTAAGCAACAAGCAGAGTGCTGTAAAAAGGACATGTGAAGTTTTCCGTAGTTTTACATATATCCGTTTTTATTGTCTCGTGTTTGTACATAAAAATTATTATACATCAAACTCTGGATTATCCGGGTTAACAGGAACTTAAGAATGCACGGATAAATGAAAAATGCTGCTCATCGTCATCAGCTGTAATGCATTGAGTTTCCAGGACCTGTTCTAACTGCAAGGACTCTTCGTCTTCCTATCTTCCATTGGGGTGTCCTCTTTTTCTTTACTCTTGTGTTGAACAATTTTTCACCATTTGTGCAGATTGAATTTGTTTTAATTTTTCCAATATTGCCCATGTTCCATTGCCATACATGATAGCAACTATAGATATTATTTTATAAAATTTTTTTAACGTATCTTCCCTTGTTTTGTTATTATTTTTTAGCCTTCTTACGAGTGTACTTTATCTCACAAAAAAATGTATAACTCTTGACTTGCAAATCAAGATTTCAGGTATAACTCCCTGTAAAGTTGATTTGAATAATTTCGAGGAAAAATTGTTCCGGGGCCGGGCATCGAACCCGGGACCTTTGGTTTAACGTACCAACGCCCTACCAACTGAGCTACCCGGGAACTCTACCCGATACCGATCCAATTTTTCCCTCTATATCCACAGACCTCAAAGTGGGCTGACAACCGTCAAGCAACCAACTTCGAGTGCACATTAACTCCGTGTGACTTAAATTGCGGTTTTCTGTTAACGAACAGTGACATGTATTATGCAAATCAAGCTTTCAGGTATAACTCCCTGTAATGTTGATTTGAATAATTTCGAAGGAAAAATTGTTCCGGGGCCGGGCATCGAACCCGGGACCTTTGGTTTAACGTACCAACGCCCTACCAACTGAGCTACCCGGGAACTCTACCCAACACCGATCCAATTTTTCCCTCTATATCCACAGACCTCAAAGTGGGCTGACAACCGTCAAGCAACCAACTTCGAGTGCACATTAACTCCGTGTGACTTAAATTGTGGTTTTCTGTTAACGAACAGTGACGTGTATTATGCAAATCAAGCTTTCAGGTATAACTCCCTGTAATGTCGATTTGAATAATTTCGAAGGAAAAATTGTTCCGGGGCCGGGCATCGAACCCGGGACCTTTGGTTTAATGTACCAACGCCCTACCAACTGAGCTACCCGGGAACTGTACCCGACACCGATCCAATTTTTCCCTCTATATCCACAGACCTCAAAGTGGGCTGACAACCGTCAAGCAACCAACTTCGAGTGCACATTAACTCCGTGTGACTTAAATTGTGGTTTTCTGTTAACGAACAGTGACATGTATTATGCAAATCAAGCTTTCAGGTATAACTCCCTGTAATGTTGATTTGAATAATTTCGAAGGAAAAATTGTTCCGGGGCCTGGCATTTAACCCGGGACCTTTGGTTTAACGTATGTTGGTTGCTTGACGGTTGTCAGCCCACTTTGAGGTCTGTGGATATAGAGGGAAAAATTGGATCGGTGTCAGGTAGAGTTCCTGGGTAGCTCAGTTGGTAGAGCGTTGGTACGTTAAACCAAAGGTCCTGGGTTCGATGCCCGGCTCCGGAAAAATTTTTCCCCCGAAATTATTCAACTCTTGACTTATTCCACATCTTAAAGCTTAAAATCTATGCAATACAATGAATGATATACAGTGCTGTCATTTTACAAGGAAACTAGATTACAGCGGAACCCCGGCATACACTTTCCTGCGTGTCGTGCTTGCAGCAGCAGGGATCATGTTCTGTTACTATCGGCAAGATTTTGTAGGAATGCTAGAGTCAGGATATTTACGAGCAAATCTCCGAACATATCTTCTATAGTTATCTTTTTTTCACGTAACATTTCACCAAATAAATTCGCTGTTCAACCGTTTACTTCATTTTCCAATCGATTATTTAATACACAAGCGACAGTCACATACGTGTTCCAGTACAGTTCTCAGAAGCAACTCATTGCTGGGATGTTTTGTAGAACTGGCTTCCAACGCTGCGATTGGGAGAGCAGGAAGTCGGCTGGCGACAGAGTGATGTGAAGTTTCCTTGTAAAATGAGAGCACTGTATGTGATATATGATATGAGCTGTATCGGGTAGAAGTCGGGATGGTACCCGCTGTAGGCGATGTCTCAGCGAGATTGAAACTCTTCCCCATATCCTTGGCTTCTGCCCCTATAGTGAGTCCCTTCACAACATCCGTCACCATGCTGTCCATTCTATGCTGGCTGAGGCATTGAAGGAAGTAGGGTTTACAGTCCATCAAGAGGTACAGGGACTAGCCACACAAGGAAGTGTTCGGCGAATTGATATCATTGCCATTAAGAACAACTCGGTATACATTCTCGATCCCACCATCAGATTTGAGACACATGCAGATCAACCGCATGAGGTGGACAGTGAAAAGAAACGAATCTATGAACCAACAATCCCGTTCTTTAAAGATAAATATAGCCTGTCTCACATTGATGTAATAGGTCTGATGGTGGGAGCACGAGTTACCATACCCTCCTTCTTTGTCAGCAAATGTAAAAACCTGGGGATAACACACAGCATTGTGAAGGAAATAGCCATTAGTGCCCTCAAGGATCAGTTCAGATATTGAGAAATCATTTGTATGGGAGTGATAATGGAAATTTGAAGTTATCTTAACTGATGGCTGTTGAATGATTTAGATATTAGTGCCAATAAATCCGTATTATTTTTCTCGCGGTATATGGCATTCAAATCACTCTAACCTATCTGATGATTTTTTTCCCCTTTTCTTAACTGTAAATGAGCACAAACGCTACTTAGGTGTAAATTTTTCTGACATTTTGTATATTCGATTCCCTAACCGTTTCAAATGTATATCATTTTACCTTTTAGGTGTGTTTCCAAATTATATGTAATATGCTTTGTCAAATCTGGCAACCTTTTCATAAGGGAAGCTAAATTTATATTTATATATATCATTTTCTAGTTTGTCCCTTACTCAATTGTTTAATTTTAAATTTCAAAATTAAATTTTATTTTTTATAAGACAGTTTGTGGTTTGGAATTGAACGGATTACATCAGCTTGTCTATGCGGATGACATGAATATGCTAGGAGAAAATCCACAAACAATTAGGGAAAACACGGAAATTTTACTTGAAGCAAGTAAAGCGATCGGTTTGGAAGTAAATCCCGAAAAGACAAAGTATATGATTATGTCTCGTGACCAGAATATTGTACGAAATGGAAATATAAAAATTGGAGATTTATCTTTTGAAGAGGTGGAAAAATTCAAATATCTTGGAGCAACAGTAACAAATATAAATGACACTCGGGAGGAAATTAAACGCATATTCAATATGGGAAATGCCTGTTATTATTCGTTTGAGAAGCTTTTGTTATCCAGTCTGCTGTCAAAAAATCTGAAAGTTAGAATGTATAAAACAGTTATATTACCGGTTGTTCTGTTTGGTTGTGAAACTTGGACTTTCACTTTGAGAGAGGAACAGAGATTAAGGGTGTTTGAGAATAAGGTTCTTAGGAAAATATTTGGGGCTGAAAGGGATGAAGTTACAGGAGAATGGAGAAAGTTACACAACGCAGAACTGCATGCATTGTATTTTTCACCTGACATAATTAGGAACATATTTTGAGATAGATTTTGTCTCACATAATAGTTGAAGTTGACTGCAGTGTGCAGATCTGATTTGATTAGATGTATCGTGCTCCTGTTTCGAACATCTGTCCAATTATTGTTCATGAGATAAAACATCCTTTTTATATGAGCATTACTACTTGGTATGCTTAGAACAAACTAACCAGTCTGCCGCCCTGCCCATCTCAAACGTGGTATGGAAAGGACCTTTGGGGAGGTCGAGACATAGATGGGAGGATAATATTAAAATAGATTTGAGGGAGGTGGGATATGATGGTAGGGACTGGATTAATCTTGCTTAGGATAGGGACCGATAGTGGGCTTACGTGAGGGCGGCAATGAAACTCGGGGTTCTCTAAGTAAGTATGTACCTTACTTAACCAGATTCATAAAATCCACTACTCAGTTGCAATACTTTAAGTCGTTCTAATTGTGATGTTGATTAAAACATTTGAGTTGTGACTAATACATTTCTCTCTGTTTTATGCAGACTGAGGTGGATATAATAGAAGACATAGACGAGTACCAGACTTGGCCCGGTTGGTTGATAATTGTGTTCCGAACCTTGATCATGGTATGGTTCTTGTTTGAGCTGCGCAATACCATGATGTACGAACACAACACACAGAAACTGAACTTCTTCCTTCATTTCGGAGCATCAGCATTGGTGTGGTTCATATATTTACCCATCATTGCACTTATTGCCCTACAGGTATCTGCTCTCTGGAGATTCAAACTTTTACTCGGTAAGTGCACTGCCTTATTAAAGTGTTAAAAAATGTCGTGGGTTTGCTTAAGGTAACCAGGATGTTTAAATCTACTATAAAGTATAGAAGCCCACATTTTGCTCTGTAGCTCATCGACTTTTAAAGCTGTCCATTTGAAATTTCAAGACAGATTAAGAAAACTCCAGTGATGAACATTACCTGTAAATTTTAATATTCAAGTGAACATATAACAATTTTAGTAAAATGTTTTTGATAAAAATCTTATAAAAAAAATTGAGAACACTGAGATTTAAATGCCAATTTTTCTGATAAGCTAAGAGATTTAATTTTCATAACTATATATATTTTTTTTCTTCCCTGAATTAGTCTGGGAATGATATATACATACGAGGGCGATTTCAAAAGTAAGGTCTCCAATTTTTTAACACGGATAAAGATATGTTTATTTTCAATCCTGTTTACATCATTTCAAGCTTGAACATTTATTAATTTTCCTACATAATCGCCATTTTGATCGATGCGTTTTAGTAGGCGTAATGGTAGTTTTTGTATGCCCATGTTATACCATTTCACTGCCATGCCGTTCAGGAAGCTTTGAACTGCATCTTTCACCTTGTCGTCGTTGTTGAAGCACATTCCGGATAAATATTCTTTCAACTTCGGAAACAATCACTGGGTGCCAAATCTGGACTGTAGGGTGGATGTGTGATGATGTCCCATCCAAACTGTTGCAGGAGAGCGACGGTTTTGTGGGCAGCATGGAGTCGAGCGTTGTTGTGGAGAATGATTACACCCTTGCTCAACGTTCCTCTTCTCCAGTTCTGAATCGCCTGCCTGAGTTTTGTCAGTGTTTATTGTGGTCCCAGTAACCATGAAGTCGATCAACAATACCCCCTTTCGATCCCGATCCTAAAACACAATTGCTATGACTTCACTGGCAAACTGTGCTTGCTTCAATTTTTGTGGCTTAGGCAAAGAGGAATGCAGCCACTGACGTGATTGTTGTTTGGTCTCAGGTGTGAAGTGGTATGCCTAGGTTTCGTCGCCCATGACAATCGAGTCCAAAAAGTTATCCCTTTTTGTCTGCATAGCAGCGGAGAAATTCACGGGCAGAATCCACTCGTTGCAGTTTGTGGTCTTCTTTGAGCATTCGTGGGACCCATCTTGCGTACAACTTCCGATATTGCAACTTGTCCGTCAAAATCCGATAAATGGTGGTTCGAGAAACCTGAGGAATCGAAATGCAGAGATCATCTAGAGAGACCCGCCGATCTTTAAGCATGGTTTGCTCAACTTTCGCGACTGTCTCCCTCTTCGTTTTTCGTCGTGAATGTCAGTACGACCACATGCAAACTCCCTACACCATTTGCGGACGTTTTTGACATCCATGCACGACTCGCCATACACTTCCGTCAATTTATAATGAATGTCAATCGGTGTATTGCCTATTGCATTCAAAAACCGAATAACCGCGCGAACTTCGCGGTAGTGCTAAGCGGGAGCTCCATTCCATAAGGCTGCAAAGCCAAGACTAAGCATCTGATCTCTGTGTGCGCATGCTTGGATGGAGTGGGGGAAACGACATACGCAACAGTGTTGCCAAGAGCCGCACAAATAGTTCCACAGCGCTTTGGAGACCTTCCCGCAAAATTGCAAAAAAAAAAAAAAAAAGTTCTGTACAAAACTTATTATAATTAACAATACATTCCAAGTTCTTTTATGTTCTTTACTACAATAGTTCAACTTATTGTTTATGTAAGAAAAATTCTCCCCCTCTTAAGCAACAACCCCTCTAAAAGATTATTGTTACATGAAACTATCAGTATCATTTAATACAGATTTCACTGTACAATATTAATATCACGAATATTACCATATTCGTTTACATCATTATATTACCTAACCTAACCTATCTGTACTGTCTATTATAATTGGGGCTTTGCCCTGTTATATACATAAATAAATAAATATTAGCCTCCTGCCCCTTGGAGTCACTAGCGTCACCAGGTTTCTGCTAGCTCAGGGCTGGGCAGCAAGAGCGGATTCTACTCTCTCACTGGGAGCCATATGATTTCTCTTCATCCCCTTTCTTCCCCACCGAACACAGCGCAGCGTTGATTCAGTGACGGATGAATATTTAGCGTCCCCGTTTAGAGACTGGATCCGCTCCCGATGCCCAGCCCTGTGCTAGGTGGCAAGTTCGCATAGAAAATTTAACACAATGTGCCTACTGTATATATATTCTACTTATACTGTGGCTTAATTCTTGAGGCATGTTTTATATTATTAAAAATGTAACTTTTTAGACACTAAAACGTGTGGATTGTGGTCTCCCCAACTGATTGCAGGAATAACGTACTCTGCGGACTGTCTAGCGTACTGTGTGATGACTCATCTCCTGTGGCCGACGAGGAGCGAGCAGTACTTCCTGCTGGCCGAGGACATGGACCTCAGCGACGAATTAGATGAATTCAACGAGGCACCACATGTGATTAACAACTACATCGCACTGAACAGCCACCACCACCACCGCCTCCATCACCACCACAGTGTTAACTCCGAACCGCCCGACCTCACTAAAGTCATCACGTGAATCAGCTTGTGGAGGGTCGTGACATTCGCGTGCCACATCTCTGTGTTTAATAATTTGTTAAAGGAGAATCCAGAAGGGTTTATTCTAGAATAAATATTACGGTAATATTGTTGGGGATTTCAGTCACACCAACAAATTTAAACTTTTGTCATATATCTTGAGATATTAGTCACTGGAAAACTTGTCTCCTAGGTTCAAAGGTTTTTCTTTTCATACCATATTGTTACGATTTATTTACATGTGTATTTCGCCTTCATGTTTCATTTTTAATTTTATTTAAAAAATGAGAAAGAAAGGCACTCAGGAAAACCTCACTATTTCAAGCTTCAAGATAATTGTACAAACCCCTCTGTGGAAGTTATGCAAATAATAATAATATTATTAATAATAATGTAATAAACTTGTGTATGTGTAGACTTTACAGTTGTAGATGCTCATGATCTTTTCAGTGTTTTCCTCAACATCTTGTTAACCTTTTGGTATGTATCGATAAACAAATAATGGCAGGAAATGTTAATTCCTCCTTTCCATATTTTTCATTTTCTTTAAAATTTCATTTCTTCATCTACAATATTGCGTACGTTTATTTTTCACGACTTTTATGTATTATTTCTGGTTAAACGAAAATATTCCTATGATAATGGACTTCATTCATGTTGCCTCATTTTTGTTGTTGTATTCTTATTTTGTTGTTATTATCATCATCGCCACCATCACCATTGTTGTTGTTATTATTATTGTTATTACTACTACTACTACCACCACCACCATTATTATTATTATTATTATAGCTATTGTTATTATTATTGTTGTTATTATTTAAAGCTTCTGCTGCTTTTTATATAATTTTTATAATCAGATTTTTATTTTTATTGACATCTTTCTTAATTCACAATTGATATGTTCTGTATTTTATTTTCAGTCTCAGTTTTCTTCTCTGAGTTACACAGAAATTGTAATTACTGAACAATTGTTAGGAGAAACTGCAACTGACATTGGCGGACTGGAGTCTTACGTAGCATGACTAAACCATGTTTAACATGCAACGTATTTCATAATTCTTAGTCATACTACATCATATGCAAGGATTCATATACGCTTCACAATTTCATACTGAATATCACCATTTGACGATCATGATGGCTACTTGGCCTTACCTTGAAATCAGTGGCGCCAACTTTTGTAAAATATTGGGTGGGTTCAGACACTTTAGTTATATGTTAGCCTAAATAAATCTCATAAATAATAATGATAATAATAACACGAATTATTGGGTGGGTTCGGGCCCCACTGGCCCATATAAGTTGGCGCTACTGTTTGAAATTAAACTTTTCATGAATTACATTAAAAAAATTACTGGTAACAAACCTTAAAGAACCTCAGAATCTTTAATAAAAAATCATTGAGTCCGAAATTATTGTTCGAATTAAGTATGTCTTCAATTAAGTCAACGAAAACAAGAAACTTGAGTTCATTAATTCTACAAGTGAAAATTGAATCAATTTTACACTATAAGGTACCAGAAATTGTTTACAAATTGTTGAGGTTTTCCTGTATTGCACATAACTTTCATCATATACTGTATCCCCCACCAAATAGTTAAATTTGTATACGAGTACATGAAATTACACATATTATGTGTATTTGGGCAACTTCTTTTCAGAGTTAAGAAAATCCTTGTCATCCTGTGATGTTGATTTAACTTCGTGGCTTCTAATTGGCCACTTCAAATGATTATGCTGCTCTTTTGTATATTGATACGAATTATCTTGTCGATATCATGTTTTTTAAAGCACATCTCTCTATATTGTGCTATTCTCTTGCCATATTTCTTTGATTATATACATTTTTATATTGTTCATTGTGTCTGATACCAATATTATAATATAATTCTCGACTGAAGAAATAATCTTTCGTTTATGTACGTACATACCCTCAGTTTACAACCAAAACACATTAAGTCAAAAATATTACTTCTGAGAAAAAAGTGCTTGAACTTTTTATTGTTTCAATCTAGAGTGGAATATTATATCTCACATTTAAAAATGTTAAGTAAACAATATCTGCATCAGTACCACGTTATATTTCATATTATAGTGACCTTAATATAATGTCCAAGAATGTTACATAATTTCCTATTTTGTATTATAAAAATAGTACTAAAAATGCGAAGAATTTGTTTGTGCAGTTATTTTTCGAAGTTAAGCGATTTTGTAATCTGAAGCTCGGAGACACGAGTCTATGACTTTAATACACTCTGAACAGAGTATAGCAGTGTGTAGAATCACTGGACTGATTATAACCACTGTTTTGCAAAGTCGATAAAATGGCTTTTGCACATTTAGGTTATACTATTCTAACTTGCAGCTATCCTGATATAGGGGATATAAAGTTTTTATACATAAAAGTGGTTACACTTGTTACATATCAGTAGATTGTGTATCTGTTTTGTAGTTAACAATTATCGTCTGTGGTGTACTTAAGGAGACACTAATAGAAACTTTTGAAATCCCTATCTACAAAACGTAAACCATTTTCTTTTTACTGTCTAGAATAAGGGTATCCTTAACATTATGCAAAGCATTCCAGAAGCAACTGAATACTACTTACTTTCATAGTATTATTACAGATGTGTAGGTGTTTGTATCAGTATTTTGCCTTTTAAAAGTGAGTAAAGGCTACCATATTGTTTATCTTCTGTTCACAAATTAATTGCTTTTTATGTAGAGTACATTGTTAAAGATTTCAATTTGTATGAGGTACTTCTGTAAGAATTACGCACAAATATTGTTGACTTTGGTGCTATAAATCGTTTATTCATTTGTAAGACGTTTTAAACTCTTCTGGGTTTCCCTATAAGCAGATTGTTTAGTAGCAGTCTTCTCCTGAATTAGAAATTCGCTGGAAAAACATCAGCATAACGTAATTTATGAATAACTTACTTTTTAACTCTTACATAAGGTTTATTACATGCATTCCAGTATTAAAACGTAATTACGTAATGGTCACTGATGTAATTTACGATTCTAAACTCTGTTCCCTTACAGTAGAAGAGTTATGCCAATTGTAATTTTTGTATTATATATATTTTTTTCGCTGTATACTGTATTATGTGAAATTTATATACGAAATGCAATAAACAATGTTTGTCTTCTCATTTGAGTTCTCAGTAACATTTTTCGAAGTTTCTCTTCATGTCATATTACGAAATATGTGCAGTAGCCACTTTTTTAGGGCAAGTAAGATGTCTCCCGACTTCTTCCTGATAAAAATGTTCATTTCTCTCTATAAAATCAAGAGTTACATCCAGAAAATAATTAGTAACACATTGCTATGTCTTTTACTTCTCAAATAAATAAATAAATGTTGCTTTTCAAAATATTGTGCTAGTGTTTATAATACAATTAATGTTCAGTTATTGATTCCGACAAATTTGGTGATATTACAAGCCTGAGAAAATAAATTGTGTTGGCTTCTCTTCTCTTACAACAGTTTCACAGCATATACGGATAACATCAACTTTGTTGGCAAAACTGAACGTCTAAAATGTTGCAGTAAGGACTTTGAAGTGGATGAATTTTATTCGGTACACTGTTTTTAATTTATTTTCAGTTTAACAGATTTTTTTAAACAATTGTCTTTGTATTATTTTTTGTTTGCTTATATTTAATCACAAAATCACGATTTTTATGTTTTTATGTAACTATATTTACACTGGTTACATTTCTCATGTGCTGTGCAGTAAATCGATTGATCTTGTAAGTGTGATGTTAGTGGATAACTTTATGAATAATACATACTCGTCGCGTGATGTAGTGTTGTGGTCTTAGGCATCATGCCTGGGCTCACGTTATGAATGCATGCTGGTTCCTAATGGAGGAAAAAATTCTCATGAAATTTCTGCCAGTGTATGGGACTGGTGGCCACACAGTATTGTGGTGAATTTTGGGAACCACGATAGGTAGTGAAGTCTGGGTTTGAAAACCAGCTATAAAAGCTGGGGGAATCATCACGCTAAACACACATTACCCCTGTTCTGGTTGGATGATCATTCACTTCTGCTGAGGAATGTAGACATGAGACCAACAGTCATCTGGTTGGCCTTAGTCTTCATGGGCTGTCATGCCAGGATAGAGATTATTTAAATGAATGTTGTTGTTGTTATTATTATTATTATTATTATTATTATTATTATTATTATTTCCCTTCAAGTAACAGATGCTAGTAGTCTCTTACTGTATTTAGGAAACAAACGAAAAAGATGGCAAGAAACTCGTAGAATCCCTATAATGTTGTGTGATTTCTAATAATAATCATAGGCTCCTGTTTGATGAGAATCATCTTAGCATAATAAAAAGAATTTGAAATTTTTTTAATGGATACTATAATCATTGCAAGAAAATAAATGTAGCATTCGCTGCTCAAGCCACTAGTATTATCTTGCATGTAATACATATACGATGATATTCAAACTTCATTTATTTTTCTAATACTAGTGACAGACTACAGTCACTAATTGCGATTATCGACCTACTCGTGATTGTAGTGTACCAATGTCCCAATCGCAGTCAGAAGCTTAATCCAAGCACAGCCCAGTGGACGAAAGTAACATTTTAATAAACTTTGATTTTGAATCGCCTTGATATTTTGAAGTTTTCTATTATTTAGGAAGTGATGATAGCTGCTGCTGTGAAATTTTACCTCTTCCATTGTATTATATGGAAGAGGAAAGAAAACGAAGTGAATGGGTAGAAAATTACATACATCTACTATTAGACATATTTGAGAAATTTAATGCAGATATGAGAAAAGTAAAAAGAAATATAGTAACAAATGGCAGACGAATTATTCATTTATGAAGAGCAACAGAAGGCTGCTGAAAGATGTTACATTTCAATATATATGTCTTGGATTAATTGATTTTTTTTTTTTTTTTTTGCAGATTTTTAATTTGAATCGCCATGACGATGACATTGTTGAGGTTAGAGTTCATTTTAAAAATATATTTTATTACAAAATAATATAAGTAGTAAGTCTAATGATATAAATTATATAGATTATAAAACTTCTTTCCAAAATAATATAAATAGTAATGGTATAAATTGTATCAGTTTAGATTATGATTCTCTTAATCATTATTTATTAATGTTTGTGATATAGCAAACGTGACAGTGGTGCTTGTTTTGGAGTCAATGTTGGTCATACTGCTAATGATTTTTGCTGATTTTAGGTGTATTATTTCATACTACAGTAAATTTTATAGATGAACAAAGCAAAATATAACTAGACTGAGTTTTAGGAGTGAATAAATTAAACATATCTTAATTATTTTTGTGTTAGCAACTTTTGTTCTTTACTTCCCAAAAAGTTAAGTATGTTGAACATTTTAGTTCACTAAACATGCGAAGTTGCTAGATGTAAGTATGATTGGGATGGGGGTGAGTTTGTCACTGCTCATTGTTCTAAAAATATCAACTTAAATTTTACTCTTATATTAATCCTAACAGAATTCTATAATTAAATCACTAGGATTTACATAAACTGTACCATAACTGACATATTGTATTACTATGTATCTGCTTTTCAAAACACGTGACTTTTTACTGTATCACAGTACTTTTTTTTTCTGGTGGAACGCGCCTTTTTGTTTTATTTTTCATCATGAAACCCGAGAAATGCGTTAATAATTAATTTTTCTTTGTACTTTGCTTAGGTCTTGAAAGTCTTAATGTTGGGCGAAAAGAGAGTTAAAAATGATGAAATTCTCGTTCACTGGATAGCAATCATCACCCAGTTATTATATTATATTCTGCACAGAGTTCCTCCGCCTTTTTCTCCAGAAGAAAAGCACTGCTGTATCATTAGGTCGACATTTTTAAGAGGAATTCTTTTAACTACAATGCAGTAATCGTACAACATTGTCTCACCCTCATTTCTCCTACAAACTCTTAGTGACTTCTCATGGTGCAAGATCTATATATCCATGGAAGCACGCCTGAAGTAGGGCTTTTAAGTTGCAAATTAAACTTCTTTGTTAAAAATACCAGTACTGTTTTTATTAGCACATATGATATACAGATCAGAAAAATATACATAAACTTACGAGTAATATTTTCAGTATCTTTTAATTTTTCAATACTGGTATGCATGTATTTATAATAGAAGTTGTATGCACGTAAAGTTACATAATCCTTCGAGTTTAAACTTGGCTATACACTGTATTGCCTTCCTATGAATCATAGATTGCTGTGTGCAGCATTTATGAATTCAATGTGATAGTTGTGTGATCGAAAGTTGACACTATCTGAACATTACATGTGTTGGAGTAGGCATGGACAGCACATGGATATTTTATACACAACATTGTATTTTCCAGTCATCTGTATATTGTTTCATTTTCATGTATCTTTTGCACGTTTTTGTGATTAATAAGACTGCTTGGTGTTGTAAGAAGGTGTTACATGTAATATGGTGCAATATAAGTAGACAATAGTTTAGTGCAGTACTAGTGTAATTTTTAATCTGTTGAACCATTTCAGTTAAAAACAAACGTGAAGGTAATTCATCAGAATGTAACGAAATGTTCTGTATACGCAACTTTTGGTGGCCAATCGGTATGGCATAGTGGAAGTTTGGAACATTATTGAATATTTGAATAATTTCAAGGGAAAAATTGTTCTGGGGCCGGGTATCGATCCCGGGACCTCTGGTTGAACATACCAGCGCTCTTACCCACTGAGCTACCTGGGAACTCCACCCGACACCGTCTCAACTTTTCCCTTTATATCCACACGACTCGCGTGGGCTGACGAAACGCCAGAGACCCACATCGAGTGCACACAATCTCTGTGTGACTTGGAATTGTGGTTTTCTGTTAACGTACACAGTGACGAAACTGTTTCGAAACACGGGATCAATACCCGGCCCCGGAACAATTTTTCCCTTGAAATTATTCAAATCTGCTTTCCTGGGATCGATACCAGGCCCCGGAACAATTTTTCCCTTGAAATTATTCAAATCTGCTTTACCCCGGGATTGATACCCTGCCCCGGAACAATTTTTTCCCTTGAAATTATTCAAATCTGCTTTACAGGGAGCTTCACCTGAAAGACTAGATTTGCATTATTGAATATTCTTTCTATGACATACGCTCCCAAAACCATAGTGAAATTACTTGTATGGTTGCCCAACTGTGGTGACATCTGGCTACAATGTCATCTTTTTTAAAGCATATCTGTCATTAGTCTTTCTGAGCTAAAACCACCGCCTGCTTGAACGCATGTTGGCTGCTTATACTGCCTTCTCATAAGACCATTCTAACAATGCTTTCATTGAAATGGTAGGTGGCAGCACCAAAAGTACTATGTTCATCCATATGTCTTCTTCAAATTATGAAAAAACATTGTTCTATCTATTTTGTGCCAGTGTGTTGGGAGTAATAACTATTAGAAACTCTTGTGGATAAATTCGTGAAACCTCTACTTAGTAATGTAAGGAAGTTTCACACAGAAAACGTTTTCCTGTTTTCTTGTTCTTTCAAGAGCAAAGAATATAATGGATTAACGAAGAGGAAGAAGAAGCTATTAGAGTCACGAAAGAAAGTAATAATCACCAGGGGCGTATTTTGCGGGCTACTGGGGCTACCGGCGGTAGCCCAAGGAAATTACAAAAGAAAAAGTTTATAATATAACATAATGTAATAATTTTGTATTATTAGTTTTACCATAGTAATTAAAATTAAAGTAATTGTTAGATATATTTTGTGTAATAATAGGGTCAGCGGTAGCCCAAACCCTTTAACCAGTATACGCCTCTGATAATCACATACTACAAACATAGAGCATAGGACCTATATCCACAAGCAATTTCACTGGCCGGTAGGAGCTGCCATCTAGCGACCATTTTTTCTATTTATGTTACATGTTTGACCATTGAATGAGCACGCAGTATAAGCAGCCAATGGATGCATTCTAGCAGGAGAGAGAACAGAAATTTCCATTCATTTGTTTGTTCCAGCCGCAGCTCATGCTCTTAGTAAGTTAGTGTGCTACACTTACTGCAGATTGATACTATTTTTATTGAATATGTCCAATTGTTTTGTTATGTAATAATTTATGTTAAACGTTTCCTAAACACATGCTCTTTTTTCATATTATGTTTATCATTATACACGATGTTAGAGGATTACGATAAATGAAAATATTGTAACTTTAAAATTCAAAACAATAATGTAGTTTTATTCTCACAACAATAACTCTTCACTTTCTACAATTTAATTCTACTCCCGTCAACAATGGGATTTGCTCTCCACACAGCAACACAGTATTCGTTATTGCACTCCACAGACGACAATGACAATTTACTTGGATTATTGAGAACAACAATGAACTGTTAATTTTAACTAATGTTCACAAAGCACTATTTACAAATCAGAACTGTCAGTTTTCAGTTCTTCTAGCTCAGTCACTCGAGTTCACAGTATCTCGAACCCCAGACCTTAGAGACAGTCCACTGAACTTCGAACTCAGGTCCCTCCAACTGCGGTCCACTGCACTCGAACTCAGGTCTTCGGATGCTCACACAGTTGCGGACACACACTCAAGTCGAACTCCGGTACACAAGACTGGCTGGCTTGCTGTTCACTGACTGTAACAACACTGACTGACTGACTGCGTCTTCTCTTTTATAACCAAACCATAGTTTCTGGAGTGTTCGCGATCTCGATATCTCCCGTCTCTGCCGCAGTCGCTCTCTCCCCTTTCTCCTCTGTGCCATAGCACATGCCCCAGGAAGCAGATGCGCACGCAACCCGCCCAAAACACGGCCGACTTAGCCCTTCCTCCATCGGTCGTGAGATCGAATCTCACGTGGCCGTCACAATATTTTTTTAAGTAATAAAGGGCAGTGGAAAGAACAAAAATTCTACATTGTTTCTTATGTTCACTTTAACATTTGTTTAAAACTAAAAAATGTGTCTTAGTTAGAAGTGCTATGAGTTGGATTCATAACACATACATAACACTTTTAACGTTTTAACTAAGAAAAATTTGTAAGTAAAAATTCTACGTTTTTTAATAGTAGGCCTATTTTAGATTTCTGCCCAGCTTCAGCAGGTTCATGTCTTAATATATTCTGTGAGATTTGTGATGAAGTACTTTCAATACAACAGTTCCCCTTCCTATCTTTTTACGAAGGCTGTCCAGTAATACCATGATTTTTTTTGTAACATACCCTTATTTATCTTCCAAATTTTTATGGCATTCCCCATTGGTTACACTGCACTTGTCCCATTGTTACCTGTACTCAAAGACGTGGTAGAAACTATGTTTTGATATGCTCGTCCTAATCGTCTCAGTAGCGTCCACTATTTGTTCTGTTCTACTGAAAGTGCATCCCACGAGGCATTTCTTCAAGTTTGAAACTAGAAAAAGTTATATGGTGCCAAGTTCAGACTGTTGGGAGAATGAGTGACACATTTCATGAATATTTTAATGAGATACTTCATCATTATATTTGCAAAGTGAGGCCATACATTATTATTATTATTATTATTATTATTATTATTATTATTATTATTATTATGGTGCAGTATCTGTCCTGGGGAATCTCGGCTTCTTATGGTGGAGTATGACAAAAGGGTTCTCGTTTGCTTCCTTGTCCATTTGGGACTCCTCCATGATGAGATAGTATTTTTTTTTTCTTTATGCTCGACCATGCCGAAATGTAATTATACACCTGGTAGCAGCCCTTTAATGGACCTCATTAAAGTACACCTATTCATTAAAGTTCAGGTGTTCCACCAATCAGAAAACACCATTGTAGCAATATGAAAGTGCAAGTATCGATTATTCTCGGATATGCAATCGAAAGACAATTAGCGAAAAGTCACGGAGGCTGGAAATCCAATACTGTCGCAGAAGGTTATGTTCTGTTACCATAATATTAGCGTTAATTGTAAATAATATTCAAATAAATTCAATTTGTCATCTCGTTTTTCAATGTCTAAATCAATTTCAAGGTTATATCAAGATTAATGTTCATTTTACTCTCTAGAGTATATCAAGGTCAATGATATTTGTTCCTCGGAAAAAATCAATACTTTCGCGTCTGCGCACAATTTACAAGATATTGCACAAGGTCAGTTCCGCTCCCCACTCAGATAATAACATGAATACTTATGAATAATTTCAAGTTAGAAATATGGTCGAGCATAAAAAGTCGTATGAAACTTGCCTATAATGGTAATTAAGACGCTCGTTTCATAAACATACTCGCGTCTTAATTACTACCATTATAGGCTCGTTGCATAATATACTATTATGAACTGCCTGTATTCTCTTCTCTATTTTGCATATTCTTGTAGATCTTCCACTGATGCAGTTATGATTGAAATATGTAGTATCTCCAGCACTGTCCTTCTTGCGTCGAACCATGGCTTCACTTTTCTCTCTTTGGTGGGTATGGGCTCAGTTTAGCCTTGTGTTATCTTCGATTCTCTTTAACTGGATTGTTTTCCCCAATCGTCTTTATGAGGTTTTTTTTTTTTTGCCAGTTTTGCTACATAGTCGGCGTTTGTCCTATATGTTTCTGTGATACATAGGATGGGAGTCAGCGTGATTTTCTATATCTGGGATGCTTTTCTTGTCCTCTGAGTGGAAGTTAGACTAGACGGCATTTCGGAAGGTGGTCGGCTGGTATATGCGCAGTAGCATTTCTGGCATGTGACGTCACAAGCTTGTACAATAGAACCAATCGGAATCAGTCTGTAACTGTCTGTCTGTAACAGTCTGTCCCGGGTTCGTTTGTTCACGTGTGAGCATTTCAATACATTGAATAAGTAAAACTAACATTTACTGTGTGTGTGTAAGATAAATAAATGGAAGAAGAGACTGTGAAAAGACAAGTATTGCACAGGCAGGTGCGGAAAATAGTGTTTAAGGTGTATAATTATTTTAAAAACGTTGACGAGCAGAATGCTGCCAGCCATCTTGATGCTGGCTGCAACGTTGCCAACGCGCAAGAAACGACTGTAGAAGCATGTGGTTTGGGATTGGGAACCGTGCAAAGAATATTGTTTGGTGTCATGCTTGCAGTAATCAACGGCTAAGGTCATTATTGTCTTTTAATAATATTTAAATTCTCTCCTGCACTATTTGTATCGCACGTGCTCGTGAAGTACGATGTGGCAATGTTGTACGCTGCCTTGCCCTCTCTATCTGTCTCTCTCGACGCAAACGCTAGCAGACTGCCGCCTTCCGAATTGCCGTAGACTCTAGTTTCCACATGGAGATGGTTTCTTGCAATAATGTTAAGTATTGTTTGGTATAGTCCAGGTTTGTTCCTTTCATATTCCCGAAGACATGATCTATCATGCAGCTCCCAGTTGGTGCGATGTATGTTTTAATATCTTTCATATAGTGTGTCAGTTCCTCCAGTTCTAGGAAGTTTATTAGATTGGTTGTTTTTGTATCTGAATGGTCAATTCGGCAATTTAGATCTCCTGCTAGTATTAGTATCTCTCTTTTTGTATTACCTTCATTAGAGTGCTGCTTAGCTCATCTGTGATGTACGTAGTCTTACCTGAGATTTCATGCAGCAAATCGTGATCTGTTTTGTGTATTATGTAGAATGGCGAGAGCTGAGGGTGAATCAGATAGGAGATTACATCCATTCTTAGGTCTTCCAAGTGGACAGTTCTGCATTATGTAAAAACTGTGTGTAAACCATTCTTTCATGAGGAAGAGCTTTACCGGGATTATGATGTCGTAATTTTCAAATATGATATCTGGTTGATAGTGTTAAGTAGGCCTTCTATATTCAATCATCTCAGTCTTCTGCAGTCTTATTCTTTTAGGGTGCTTGTGTCAGCATGTCTTTATTGTGCGCTTTTCTTGTTATTTCGAGGTTCGTAATATTCCACAAGTCGAATGTATGGTCATGTTCGCATTTGCAAAGACATTACAAAAAAATTGATTCAAACATGCATTACTTTCGCATTAACATACGAGCATAAACTGTAATTAGAAAAAAATTACAGAAGGAATATGTCTTATTGAGCCATTGTATCTTTTACCCCAGAATTTAATGCTTTAGATTTGTCACATTTCATTATAAGATCTCTCAATATCCGATATTCATCTGTTCATACATGAAGTGGTTCAATGAGTGGAAATTCAACTTAGACTTTATTTTATTATAACTATATTGAAATAATATACAGTGGTTGAATATTTCAGCTGGTTATACATATGTGTGTTTCTGTTTGCGTATGTAAAGATATTCCATTATGTAATCTAATAAGCAAAACGATATAGAATTTTGACATTTGATTCTATTTTACTACAATTGAATACTACCGTTTATTAAGTTGAAGTTGGAGTTTTATGCTGTACTTAACTGCAACGAGAAATGGTTACATAGATATATACTGGGTGTTCAGTTCAAAATGTGTCTTGGCTCACTGTATGCCGTCATGTGGCTAGCTGATGAGCCTAGAGAATTCAATCTTCCTACACTTCCGCAGCTCAGGTGTATAATCTAAGAGGCAGAGAAGTTGGCTCGCAAGTACGGCGTTCATTCTGGAGAGTACGTGCCGATACGTTCGGTAACGCCGGTAGTGGCAGGAATGTGAACTGTTTGGAAATACGTACTGTCGGGATATGGGGAGAGGGTTAAGACGATTACTTACGTATTTGTTGACATTAACTTCGACGGTCAACATGGACACGGAGCATTTGATTTGTGTTGTGGAATGTTACCGTACGCAACCGATGATAACAAATACCCTGCGTACGACTTGCCGGCGCAAAAAACACTTTTCGAAAGAGGTTATGGTAGCACACAGACCGTACAGACTGCCATCTGTTGCTACGACGTTCAAGTTATACCGTACATGTTCTCAAGTTCAGATTGAAGAACGCCTTAAATAATAGGCAACTTCTCTAACATATAAGCTGAAACTCGCTTCAAATCGGTGACCCAACAACAGTGACGTCATGACACACTTTGAAATGAACACCCAGTAGTTCTTTCGAAAATACAGAAGGGGAGAATGAGGAAAGAACTGAATAAAAAAATCTAAAAATGTGGCAAAGTTCCAGGAAACTGAAAATAAAAATTATATTCTGGGAATAAGTGCCAATTGAACTAAAATGAAATATTGTTGAAATGTGTTTAGTATAAAGTTAGATTCCTGCTTAGACATCACTGGAAGAGGTTGATACAGCCTAATCCATGTAGCTGCTGATGATGATATTTAGTAAACAAAAGATGCTCAATATTAACGTGTCACATTATTTTTATTTATAATTGTTTTTCTATTTATGAAATTCTTCTGCTGCTGTTACCCTAATAAACGAGAAAACTAATTTCTGCCCTTCTATAAGCTGGTTTGTAATAAATTTTCAATGCATTAGTATTATTGTATGGATAACATTAATCATTTAAATTTTCTCAGTTAAATGTAATAAATAATATAAATGGCAATTCAATAGAGCTATTTCAATTAAATATAGAATTGGTATTGAATTCTGTAGCCAAATCCTTTACAAAGAACAATCGCCATAATTATATCAGTTTGCATGAAAACTCTGAAATAATTGGGGAAAAATTAAACATTTTAGATAAGAACATGGTTTTTGTTTAATTAACATGACAGATGTTAAGTAATATTTTACTAAAAAGCTAGAAAACGTGTAGTTTATTGTACATTACTACATTGCTGGTAAAGAAAAGACTACCTTTGACTATGTGTGAATACAGTGATTACATCAGCTCTTGGTATTTATACGTGCTGATGAAGAATGATGTCTATTACAATACTACCGAAACTTAAGTTTATAATGAATGTAGTTTTGCTCATGTTATAAATATAAATAAATGTATAGGTTAAATTGAAAATTTCGTTAGGTTTTTATTTCGTAAGGAACAGGACTTTAATTGTTGAGAGTTGTAATCAGTTATCCTGATAGAAGAATTTGTAGGTAGAATTTTCAAAGAAACAATCTAAAATTTATTTTGACCCAAATACTCCAATGTAATGTCACGCTGGCTGATATCAAAGACGATATTTTTTGCTCATAATCGATAAATCGTCTTTTTTTTTTTTTTTTTTAATTTCGTGAATAAACTCACAAATAGAAATGAGTAGATAGGCTATATGCCTTACCTCTTAATAAGCCACAATACTTTCATTTAATATCTGGCAATTTACAATTTTGTAAGAGACTGAAGTATCATGTTTTGTACATAATATATAGGATATATATATATATATATATATATATATATATGGCTTGGTGATAGTGTTCAGAAAGGACTTTTGTGTATTCCACGGTATGTAGAACTTAACATCTCCAACATATTGGAATTGCAGAATGAGACATTGGTACTTGAGAGTCATGGAATTTGATAAGACTTAATTCACATTTTGTTGTGATTTTCAACCACTGTATCGTATTTCATTGTTCAGTGTTCCCTTAATAAGGTTATGTATATAATATTTCATAATAAAGATACTTAGTAGAAATTGTATACGTAAGTTATACAGTAATAAAAAAGTATCTTCCACAATAATGTACCAACACAGTCTAAAAGAGCTAGTGTAAACAGGATGACATTTTTTGCCATTTTGTTGCAATAGAGAACATTGCTGAAAACTGTTTTAAGAAGTATTGTTATTATTACCAAGTCTTGACATATTCGTTCACAGTCAGTTTATTCTAAATTTGTCCTCTTTCATTTACATCTGCTGCAACTACAGAATCTCCTTTTGTTTGTCAATATGAAATTATTTAAATTTTAAAATATTCTCTAATAGTATTAATATAAGTTACACATCATATACTATGGCGGACTGGGTTTATTTATTTACTTATTTATTAGGTTACCATTATTTTCCGTCCTATTCTTCAAATGAGTCTTTTTAAAAATAAAACTATATGGATACGAAATAAAAATCTTGTCCATCAAACTGGATATCATCTTTATGACGTACTACTTTTATTTAGTGTTAAAGATTCTTTGGACAGAAATAAGAATAATAATAATGATAAAATATAGAGTAGTTAAGTTAAAATACCTGTGATTTTCTCTTTAATCGAAGTTTTAGTTGTGGTATATTTTTTTCACTTGTATGTTTGTACCATTTCTCATTACGCACCATATAAAATGAATACCTGTACCATTTATATTTAGAAATTGCAGTGATAAGAGATAAAAAAAATAATTGCGCATTTTCAGTTTAGCAATTAAATTTATATCTGTTGAATGAGACAACACAGATCGAGTTATTCTAATAATAACATATGAAATATCATTGAATTTAGACTGTGTTATAGGTACGTGTTAAAATATTTTTCTTGATTATATAATGAATGTTTTAAAACTCAGCTTATTTTATTAGTTCAGTTGTATATTTTTGTATTACATAGTGCTATTTTTTCTGTTTACTTCATATTTTTTGCAAATTGTCATTAATGTTCTGAGCAGTTCAAACATTATGTGTACAATTTAGTTGATATCCATTGCATTCTTTTGAATGAATATAGATTTATATACTAGTACAGCTGGTTTAATTTTGTCTAGTAGCTTTATGAATTATTCTTGTTCTTTTCCCATCAAGTATTAGGTCCATCTAAACCTTTCCTTACATCAAATTAGAAAGTAAAGTTGTAAATTTCTAGACAGCATATTTTGAATTCATTTTATATGCCTGGTGGTTCTTTGAAGTTTAAATTATATTTCTGGTCAGTGGCTTAAGGTGAAAAAATAATATTGGACAGATGGTTATATAAAAACTTTTGCGCAATGCATTAAATATTGCAGACTTTAAGATTAATATAAGAAATATTCACCTTTTAAATTTTATTTAGTACTTGTTTGCATGTTTCATAACTTTCACTTAACAATTTTTGTAGTTATGTTATTATTCAAGACTCTATGACCACCTCTTAACATGAGACAATAACAGTGAAGAAGCTTCTTTGACACAAAGCCACAAGTGTACATGTAGGCTATATATTACTTTGATGTCCTAACCTGAAAATGTCTCGTAATTTTTATATCTAAAAGAAAAAATGTGTACCAGTATGTAGAATTTTGGACCTAGAAAAGGCATTTGACAGAGTGAACTGGAATAAACTTATGGGGATTAGAAACAGAGGGAACTATTAAGTAATCCTTATATGAAACGAGTCAGTCAGGATAGGAGAAGAAATGTCAGAGAGAAGTGGAGTAGGGAGAGGAGTATGACAAAGATGATCTTTATTACCACTTCTCTCTGAAATTTCTCCTATCCTGACTCTTTTCATATAAAGATCATATAAAGCATGCTCTGTTTCCAATCCCCATAAGTTTATTCCAATCTCCTCTGTCAAATGTCTTTGTTAGTTCCACGAATACTATATACACTTCTCTATATTTCTCTAGATATTTTTCGCCGATTGTTTGCAGCAGTACAATAAAATTGCATGTCTCATACATTTTCTCTTCCTGAAGACATCATCTATTAACTGGACACACAGGAAAGAGGAAGGAAAAAAGGAAGAGAGGAGTAGCAAGAAGAGAATGCGAGGAGAGGAAGGAAAAAAAAAGAGATGAAAAAAGATTAGGAAAAAGGAAGAGCAGATGAAGCGAAAGTAAAAATAAAATTATGAGAAAAACGAATGGAAACTGAGAAGGATGTGAAGGCAAAAAGGAATAGAAGATAATGATGAAGGTAAGAGGAAAAGGTGAAGAAAATGAGCAAAAAAAGATAGAAAAGGAAGAGAAGATTACAAAAATAAGAGGAAAATAGAAAAAAATAAAATAAAAATATGAAGAAGGAATAAAGAAACATAAGAAAATGAAGGGGGAAAGGGAGGGATATCTTTGTGTATGTGTCCATAATATATGACCACCTTGTACTGCATAAGCACACATGCCCATGAGACTAATATACTTATTCTGGTATTATCGGATCATCATCATCATCATCATCATCAGCAAGCTTTGACTGTACCTCAAACAGAGCCACTGTCTCCAGACAGCAATGTTTTGTCGTCTTTTGTCTGTTGTCTTCAGTTCACAGGAAGTATTGTTCCGAAGTGATTTATAATTTTACTGTTGGTGTTTGGTGTATCATTAATTGTAGATAATAAAACGAAAAGCCCGAAAAAGCATTTGAATGAAAGGCAACAATTTGAAGAAAGAAAAAAAAAAAAAGATAATTTCACCTGTGAATTAGCTCAGAGAGAGTTTTATAGATTTTTTGAAAAGAAACACTCATCCACAGTGCAACAGCTTCTAATCAAACTGCAAGTATGCCAATTTCCTTACGCAACTGAAATTGCATTCGAAAAAGTTAGATTTTAGATTCTGCACATTAAATAAGCGACTTACAATTGAGAAATCAGCAAGAATAGTGGCTTGGAGGTATCGCTATTCAAGTCGACTTAATACTGTACTACAGGCAACCAGCATAGCTCAGATGATAGACATTTGCCAACTGATTTGGAACTGCATTTGGGTGTGAGTTTGATTTCTGCTTGGGTTGATTATCTGGTTATTTGGTCAGCTTGGAAGTTGGGTGAAGGCCTAACAACTCATCACTGTAAAAAAAAACAGCTATTACGAAACCCCAGAATAAGTCTTGGAATAGGATGTTAGTTGGGAGGCTGAGAAGAAAAAGACCTTTGGGGAGGCCAAGACATAGATGGGAGGATATTAAAATGGATTTGAGGGAGGTGGGATATGATTATAGAATCTGGATTAATCTTGCTTAGAATAGGGACTGACAGCGGGCTTATGTGAGGGCAGCAATGAACCTGCAGATTCCTTAAAAGCTGTAAGTAAATAAGGCTGCTTCACAATACCCAGTTTCCTTAAAGGCTCTCTTTTGCTGTCACAGTAACACCACAGTCTAGTATATACAGTCCCGAAGCTCAATACGTAGTAAATATGCATCCATAGAAAGTTGCTAACCACTAGGATCGCCACATTACAGACAATGCGAAATAGTACCTGCACAGTCTGTTTTTCCTAGCACCCTCATGACTCAAGCTTCGTGACTGTATATACTCAACTGTGGTAACACATCCATCTATGATGGCAAGAATGTACAAATGCAAATCAAGATTTCAGGTATAACTCCCCGTACAGTTGATTTGAATAATTTCGAGGGAAAAATTGTTCCGGAGCCGGGTATCGAACCCGGGACCCTTGGTTTAACGTACCAACGCTCTACCACTGAGCTACCCGGGAACTCTAACCGACACTGATCCAATTTTTCCCTCTATATCCACAGACCTCAAAGTGGGCTGACAACCGTCAAGCAACCAACTTCGAGTGCACATTAACTCTGTGTGACTTAAATTGTGGTTTTCTGTTAACGAACAGTGACGTGTATTATGCAAATCAAGCTTTCAGGTATAACTCCCTGTAATGTTGATTTGAATAATTTCGAAGGAAAAATTGTTCCGGGGCCTGGCATTTAACCCGGGACCTTTGGTTTAACGTATGTTGGTTGCTTGACGGTTGTCAGCCCACTTTGAGGTCTGTGGATATAGAGAGAAAAATTGGATCGGTGTCGGGTAGAGTTCCCGGGTAGCTCAGTTGGTAGAGCGTTGGTACGTTAAACCAAAGGTCCTGGGTTCGATGCCCGGCTCCGGAACAATTTTTCCCTCGAAATTATTCAATGTACAAATGGTTCCACAGAAGAGAGATTCGAAATGCAACGTGTTAAGAGGCGGCTATTCCCAATCAACAGCTTAACATGGTCATTTCAAATCCTGGTTGGGTCAAGTTACCTGGTTGAGGTTTTTCTGGGGTTTTCCCTCAACCCATTAAGAGCAAATGCTGGGTAACTTTCGGTGATGGACACTGGTAGGGTTGCCAGATGTCTTGATTTCCATATAAAAATCCCGAGTCCCGCTTCGATTTGAGGCGGGACACAAAAAGTCTCTTCTTTAGAAAATTAACATCACTTGTATAATTTTGTCGTTACCTAGTAATTATTTTCTTTTAGACTTAAATAATTACATTAAATTTAAAGTAAGTTTGCACATCGGAAAAAACGAATATTTTGTCAAGTGTAAGGTTTGTGACATTGAAGATCATCTACAAACCTGTGAAGTTCTACCTGATGGATCCACCACAGAGAAATATTGGAGAGCAAGAATGCTAATGGCTTCATTGCCAAAGCCCGGCATTAGATAACAACAACAATAACAGGTTTGTGACAGTGAATTCAGTGATGAATATATTTCTGAACATTTAAAAAGAAATGTTCATGAAAAATGCATGACATAAGTTAGTGAATAGAAAAAAAGCTTGCTAAAAATGCTTAAGGCCAGTGATAAATTATGTAAAGCTCTGAAAATGTATACTGTATGGGTTTTGAACAGTAGAATGCTGAGTCACAAAATAAATATGAATTTAGGTATCAATAAATTTTATGTCTAGGTCATCAGTTAATAAACACTGAAATTTGAATATTTTATCACATATGATGCAATTTTCTGGAATTTGTGCTTTACAATAATTAATAATAAACAGCTGAGTTGGGGAAATCTATGAGACAGAACTACTAAGTCATCTCATTAAGTTAATAATTACGCATATCACTAACATATTATTACCACAAGACCTTCAGGAAGACACCAGAGAAACATGATGTAACTTACAGTCGGGTAAATATTGTTTTGTACTAGGAAGCCTGTACCTACAATATTTTTTTTTTATTAAAATTTCATTAAGGATTTTTTTTCTTAATCATGAAAATGTCAACTCTGCCCATATTCATAACATGGAAAAAGGCTGTCCCTCCATGGTAGATGTAATATCTGGCAACCCTGGACCCATTTTGCTGTTATCACCTCCATCCCATTCAGACGCTATATAATCATAGCAATTACCTAGTCTTAAAATTTATATGATACTCTCACAACAAATTCATATATCAATAATATGACGTTCGAATGAAGAAAGATACCACTAGGCCTATTTCATGTACATAAACTGAAATAAAAGCTTTCTAAGATGTAGGTCAACAATATTTATTGTCCATAAAAATCTGTTACATTAATCTCAGATGTTTGGTTACTTGATCTATGAGAAAACTTTCTCCAGGGCCAATTCCTAAGACAGTAGCACTGCCACTCTCAATCTGAGTCTTGCCAGCATCCCTGATTAAAACAGTTATCAACCCTAGTGTCTTTGCTTTTTCATCGAGTTGAATCAGGCAATCTTCCCCTTTATCTTCAGCCTTCAGTACTACCTTAGGTTGCCCCATTAGCTCCCATAACTTCAAAGTATTTGGTGATACTTTTAGTGCATTTTTATAGCAACATACTGCCGCATGAGCACACTGTGAAGCCAATTTTCCCTTCCCCATTCCTAAATCTGTTCGTACCACTAATACTAACTTCATATTAGATTGCATCATTTGCGTTATATTTCGGAAGTTCATTGACTGAAATCTTTTCAGAATCCAACAACTGCTAACGCCGATTATTACACCAGTCAAAAAATATTGGTAATTTCTGTATTCTTGCGAAATCATTATAATTATCAAGATTCAGACTGATTCAATATTAACTCTTCGCAAGTTTTTCTTTTCTTGAATTATAGTCTTCTATGCACAGACGAAATTCCTTGAGCACATCTTGACACTTCCTCCAATCTTGATGTTCTGCTACACATTCCTAAAATAATGAAGATTCAGTGACACTTTCGTAAAATATTTAATTAAGCTTAAATGACATAATTTAACCCAAATTTATAATTCTCATAATTTCACACTGCAACATTTGATTGAGAATGAAATTAAGTGATGTTCTGAAATTTATATGTATAAGTAAACTTCGTAACATCTGACGAATTAAAATAATGAATTGTTACAATCAAATAATTATACATAATCCATTTATGCACCTGCACTTTATAATGAAGTTGCATGCACCCTGTTTGTTTTAGCATGTTTTCAACAGGGTCAATAACTTCGTTAGGCTGCATCTTTAAGTGAACAGACATTCTTCAAAATAACGTTACTATCGGTGCATTTCAAAAATGGCAAAGCTTATTACAGACAATGTAGCGTAACAGTTTCCACTGGAATATGCATTGCAATGGTTAAATTACACAATACACACCACACCAACACACAGTGATTTAATTGCTCACCTTTTGTTTTAATAAATCCGACCATAACCAGCGGTGCCAACAGAATTATATGAAAAGTCGCCAAACAGTAGTTCAAAAATAGCCAAATTTCTCATTTTGAATGGAGAAAGTTTTTTTCTTTTGTCGCTAAAGGGTCCTGAAATAGTCATTAAATCCCTATAAGCAATATAAAAGTTAAAAGAAATTATCAGCTCAAAACATTTTTAAGTGACCTGATTTAGCGACGAAGTCCCTATATTGGCGACACTGATAGCTACCAGTGCTGCTAACATTTACAACTAGAAATACTCTAGTTGGAGAACTAGAAAAAAAATAGTGTGATAAAGTGAAATTTGGCAAATTTCTACTTGTCAAATAATACGTATCATGGTTATCACGGTTTTACCACAGTCTAGCATATACAGTCGCGAAGCTTAATACGTAGTAAATATGCAAACATTAGATAGTTGCTCACCACTAGGATCGCTAATATCGCCTCATTACAGGCAATGCAAAATAGTACCGTCACAGTCTATTGTTTCTAGCACCCTCAAAACTCAAGCTTCGTGACTGTATATAGTAGACTGTGGTTTTACTTACTAAATATATTATTTGCTAAAAATACACAACTTCTCCGTGAAATTATTCGCCTTAATGGAAGATAATAAGCCTACAAAAACAATGCAACGTATATTATAGAAGTAAACAGCGAAAACGTTCCCAATCAAAATAAATTAACGAGATGGGGTGGTGAGATTCCGTAAGGCCCTACTGTATTGTATAATATCTTTATGAATGAAATAATCGAGTCCACACGAAAGGATAGAGAATACATGGCGGTAAGATAAAAAGTATGTTATGTTGGCGATGCAGCCATCGTTTAATAATGTCTTGGTTAGTTAGTTATTTACTACATCTTACCTTTACGTTAAGAGGTATGAACTATTTGTATGATTAGGGCAAATAATTCACGTTCAAATTTCAAATAATACTCGCTAGTAACTTTCGTTTCATGAACGTTGGCAGTTTCTTCACAGGCAAACGACACTGTCAACTTAACGGCTAAAAAATAACTGCCAGTTATAGCATTTGTCCAATGAGCTCATTGTATTTGTCAGTACTAATATTCGAAACAAAGTTAGCGAAAGAAAGTTCAACCTGACAACTAGAAAATCGCTGTAACTCACTAGCAGTAATAGGATGAAAATGGCTTGGTTTTACTGTGGTTTTACCGTTAGGGTATAAAGTAAAAAGACCAGGACTGGAGTAATTAATGCTTTAAAAAACGAATTTACTTTATATTATTAATGTTCACTTCTTATCCCCTATCGAGAACAGAATCACTGTATCGACAATTATAAATATAAATATAAAATGTCACTAGCCTTCTTTGAAGTCCTGTGTTGCACATCTATAGCAATTATAATAGTATCTATCCTACTGCAATTGTATAGGCCCTACGGTAGTGCGATTTTCTTTCATTCATATCTACAGCAGTAAAATTTTGAAATTATTCAACATTTTTTTCCTCCATTACTGTACCTTGTACAATAATGAAAATCAGTATGTCTAAAACACTGTCCTACTATATGAAAAAAAAAATATTTTTACGATTTAAAAAATTATTTACATTCCCCCCCCCCCCCCCCAAATTCAGTTCACTGTGCAGTGATGAAGCATTTTGCACATGACTGAAAAACTATCCAACATTCTGTGATGAAATTTTTTGTGTGTATTTATGCATGTCATATCTACAATATAATGCAAGATCACTTCTCTACCTTTGGCAGATTGTCTGATAAAAAAATAAATTCATAAAAACATTGTCAAAATATCAGTATTTTCTTCTAACACAAAATAAAAAAATATATATTTATTAAGGAATGTAGTTGAAAGAGCACGATATTGTAAACATCAGTTTCAGCAATAAAAAAAAAGAGAGAGAACATGAAAAAGTTAACAAGTGAATGAGTATGAGGGAAACGCTTCATCACCATTATGAATTTTGAAAAAAAAAAAAAAAAAAAAAAAAAAATTAACCGTAAACATATTTTTTCATATAGCAGAAGGACAGTGTTTTACACATACCCTAGATCATATATAGATCTAGGCACATACCAATTTTCATTATTGTACAAGATACAGTAATGGAGAAAAAAAATGTTGAATATTTCCAAACTTTTTACTGTTGTAAGCTGTACCTAACCCCTTAACAGCAACAGAGATCAAGGGGATTACAATTCAAACCTCTTTACGATATCGCTTAATAATAATAATACATATCACATCGTCATGATCTCTATGAAGTCTATGTTCTGTGGTAATGATTTGTGGAGGAATTAACATTTTTACATCGTTCCTCGGGACTTCTGACGAGATTTGGAAACATGCCAAAATATTTTCATAATTATTTATGACGTTCACGACCCATGCTCTGTTCATGTTCATGACGTAAATGGCATAAGTTGCGTAAGTCGTTTTGAGTCTTCTTGAACGTCGTCATAAACTCGTAACTTCATAAGTAACATATCCTCCGCCTCCTTTAGCTTCAAGCTCATCGGTGTGCGGCCATGTGTCCTATATTTACAACATGCATAATATACCGAGCGGGGTGGGGTAAAGGCGGTAAAGGTGATCAAGTAGTTCGGTCAATTGATAGAGAAGGCCGAGGTTTCAAGTGCTGCGAAGTGGTGCGAGATAGTAATTCGTGTGCAGCTGGTTGTAGCTGATAACAAGTTCAAAGGTAAATCTGAAGTAAATAGAAGTTAAAACGATCGAAAGAAATACTATTCTTATATCGTTACATTTTGTAGATCGCAAATTTAAATGCACAGTAAGGCATTCAAGGAATAACATGAGCCAAAAGCCCAGCTTTATAATGTGAATGATTAAGAGTTATTTGAAGCATTTTGAACAAATACATAAACGTGACGAACTGCAGAAACGATTAAGATATCGGAGATTTCTTTGCTTTCTTCCTCGTATAATTGCTTTTCAATTGATTGGACTTTTGTACTCAAGCACAGCGTTTAGAAATGTCTCACTGTGAGAGTAACAGTGGGTAGTATTTCATAGATTGACCCATAAAATAAATGAAGTTACATGTTGTGAATAAACTTATACACTTTTAAAATACCTAATTGCTTATGCTTTTGTTCTTTATTTTGATTATCGTCTTGAGTAAGTAAAGGTTGATCAGCCTGCTTATTTAAGTCAAATTTAGTGGTATTAGTAGTGCTAAGATTTATTTAGGCCCTATGTGTATTCCATTACATTCAATGCTTCATGACAAGTAAATGCATATGCAGTGTAGTAATACATTCAACAGCACTCAAATGAAACTGTATTTGTATTTAATTTATATTTGATTATTTCATTGGAGATTACAATGTAAAGAAAACGCATAGGCCTACACTTTGTTAAACGATGGAGGAAGTGTTAAAGCACCTGTAACACACATAGGCATATTATTACAATCAGTGCTTTTCTTCTGAAGAAAATGGTGGTGGAACTCTGTATGTACATTATAGCTGTCAGGGACATATGCATGGGAATTTTGTTGTTCCTAACCTCATTTCGTAACTGGCCACCCTACCCCATTATCTTCTGGCCTAGTTGCCTCATAAGTGGTGCCTTCTTGGTATTACTTGTGAGGTTCGAACCTGTCTTCGGACAGTTGACTAAACAACAACTTCATTTTCGTCCAACTTTAAGGCTTACCAGACCTAAGTGGAATTCAAAGAAAGATGATATTAAAAACATAATTATTAACACATTTCTCGGTTCCATGATGAAAAACACAAGAAAAAAGGTGCCGAAAAAAAGGACCGATTACAATGATTATCTGTAGTTACTTAATAATAATATACAATTTAATCTTACAGAAATCCAAATAGTATGCAAATAGGCTATTATTTTCACTTAACCTCAAAGTTAGTGACATTGTTTCAGTTATAATTTCATTTTAAAATGTAGTTTGCTCTAATCAACATAATGTACCTTGTACAACGGAATTTGTTCACACGTTTAAAGTCCAGCTTCGTTGGCAGGCCTACTAATCTGTATATGACACGTGGTTTTGTATATTTGCTTGTCATTCTATATTTAGCTCATAATCATTTTAAAAGTTACAGCATGGGTAAATATGTAATTATATAATTTATCCATGGTTACATTAATAGGCCTAAGCATCGTGTTGTATAAATTCGTATAAGTATAATTATCTATAAACTATTAGAACAGAGGACGAGCTTCCAAACTGAAGTTATGGATGTATGTATGTTTGCATAAGCTTGTAAATTAATATACAGTACCTACCGTGATTTATATATTTTTTTCGGACATAACGAAATAAATTACCGTCTGATAAAAGTTTGTCATTGCAGGTGAAGAAGAAAGAGAAGTAAATTAAAATGTTGAGGATACCAGGATCAACAGCTCATACCATGGTAATACACAGTTATTTTCTTGTGAGCTTTCAAGTTAAAGGTTTCAAGTTAAGGCATTCGGAATAGGCCTGCATGTTAGCAGTAATCAATAGGTTTTTTTGTGTAAGCTTAAACATTGTATGTTTGTAATAAAAGCCTAAAGTAAGTATGATGAAATTTGTAATTTTCACATAGAGTAAGTTACTTTGAGACATGGCATATCTGAGAGGTAAAAATGAAATGTTCTATCTAGTCTAGTGTGTCATGTAGAGAAATTTTGGGGGGATGTATGTAATGAATTAATGAAAATACGTTTGTGACATCAGAATGGAAATTCCACTAGAGTCTTCTGATCAATTCTAACATTTCGTCATTGTCATAATTATCTAGAGCTTCAATTGTTTTACAAATTATCTATTGGATATAATATGAGATATAAGTATGCAAAATAATGCATGGGGTTTGTGCTTGTTTGGATGGAAAATATATTTTGCATGTATATTCGTCTATCTCTAAAAAAAAACATGAATTAGTTTGTACGTAGTAATTTCTAATATTATTTTTCTGTATTACGAAGATCATATTTAAAAAAATACCATATGTGATTATTTTATACAGACTGAGTAAAAAGCATGAAATATTGTTTATAACTGTCTTTTTAATGTTAATTTTATTGAAACATGCTGTGTAAAAGAGTTGTTTAGAATAAATCAACAAATTCTGCACTTACTGTGGACTCCGGATAATTCGCGGTAATTAATGCACGAACTTGCGCCGCAAAATCTCGAAAATCGCGAATTATCCGCAAAATTTTTTATTATTTAAAGTTCTGTAAAAGTTATTCTCACGAGTTTATAATTACTAAAATGAACTTCAAAATCAAGTGCATAATGTGAAACAGTGCTAAACATTTTGAAACATTATGATATTGTACAATAATTCAGTGGGATAGAATCTTAAAACAAAAAAACACAAGACACAAGCTTTACAAAATATCTTAAGATACTTTAGTATACCGTGCCATCCTTCACCCAAGTGCACATTTTATCAAGAAGATGCCATATTGAATAAATACCACCTGGAAAATTGTAAAGGACTGACGTGCAATGGTCTGACTTCATTATATTGGGAAGCTAGGGGGAAAATGATGCAGATCAAGTAATCCCCAGTGTCATTGGAGAACAACAACTTTAGTATACCGTAACAAAAATAATCTGTAGGCCTAATCTTATTTTGTTTCTTAGAAGATTCTTATTTTTTCTGATTTTAGATTGAAAATTCCTTAAGGAGGAGGTAGAGAGTGTAAATAAAGTGAAAACGGAAATGACAACATTACTTTGCCCCCTCCCCCCATCAAAAAGAATCTCGAACTATCAGTAGTCGACTGTATTTGTAAAAGAGTAATTTATCATCTGGACAGAATGCACTGTTTTTAAATTACACTCTATTTTTATTCTTTTCATGTTCTTATTAGCCAAACTTAAAATTTCTTAAAATCATATACATTTTTATTTATTTACATGTTATTATCGTATGGACCCAATAAATAATTGAAAGGAATAATTAGTGTGTCTGAATATCAGTTTATCGATATTGAAAATAAGACCATGAATTCAATAATCATGAATAGAAGCCGATCAAAAACAGCTGAATAACAATGGTTTCTTCCTTTACAAGTTTTTATAAAGTTGATCAACACAGACAATCTTACAAAGGAAGAGAGTATTTAAAGTTTAACATAATTAAAGAGCGATGAAAGAGTAATGGAACGGAGAAAAATTCTCTCCGGCGCCGGGATTTGAACCCGGGTTTTCAGCTCTACGTGCTGATGCTTTATCCACATCCACATACATCTGAATTACCACAGGCTTACCAGAAGTCTGAACAGCATATCACATAGAGGCAGCAATTTATATAATAAACTTCCACAGAAAATCAAAGAACCTAACATAAGAAAATTAAAAAAAGAGGTAAAGAACATTTTATTAACACATATGCCATTTTGCCAAATGAATACCTCAATTTAAAATTTTAGAATGTAACGTTTCTTGATACTGCCCTTGACCATTTATGTTTCAGGTAACTCAGAGTTGAAGAAAAGCAAAAAGAGAAGATACTAGATAGAACAGTGGAGACTGAAGATCAAGCTTGTCCTATATTTTTTTTTTTCTTTTTTTTTTCTCTTTTTTTTTTTTTTGCATGTCACTTAATATTAAACTGTTAAATTTATTTAGAATTAAGTCTATTTTTGTATTATATTGTATGTTATGTCATTTTTCTTGTGTACTGACGATGCCATGAATGCTTGTAATTCTATTCGGCTAATAAAGATCTAATCTAATCTAATCTAATCTAAGCCACCCTGGCATCGGACGGAATTGTCTCAGATTAAGCTCCAACTCTTGGGTTCCCTCTAGTGGCCGCCCTCTGCACTACGTCATAGATATATATATATATATATATATATATATATATATATATATATATATAATTAAAGAGGTTCAATAATATTGACAGTGTTAAAAATAAGCTCAATTCCAAAGGCCAAAACAAGTTACAGTACTTATGGTGAAGAAACTTTCGATATTTTATTATCTGTGGAAGATAGTGCCTCTGCATAATTATTCTGAAGGACAGGTGACAAACTATTTGAATCAAGAGTTTCCAAGAAGGTGGAATGGCAGAAGAGGAAGAATTTGGATAAATAGAACAGTGGTACTGAAAGTAAAGAACAATTTTTGAGATAGATACATTCATTATTTTTAGTGAGTGGAAGCGAGAATGGTATAAAAATAAATTGTATTAAATTCATTTCACTCCCAGTAATATTCATAATCCTTACGTAAATAAAAATCAAATCCTTAAAAATGTAAATATCACATTAACACCCAACAAATAGTATAATCGTTCCTTGCAGTTACTGGAATCCTATGAATTCCCTGTCACTTTTTTCCGTGTATTGTAGTTTAAGAAAAACAAAATACGATGTGAAGTGTTGAAACATAATATGAAATTATGTGTCATTTTCATGGCATTTTTTGTATTCTTGGGAGTGCCTGTACGGATGTATCTGAGCTGACATTATTCTCCGTTGCTTTTCGTTCTTCATAAAAAAGAAAACTTACGCAATTTGAACACACATAAGTTACACATAACACTTCAGCACCATACTCTTGACCTTTCAAGTTTTAGTGTTACTTTTTACAGTCTTCGGACGAAAGTAATATTTACTCTTGAACTTCTCAGAAACATCTGGTATAGCACAATCAACAACTGGTGCATAGAAATTTACTGCCGCTGCAGAACATTTTTTGTCTCTAATAAATTCAGTCTCGGAATTTTTCGGAAATAAGTTTAGACTAAATAATAATAATAATAATAATAATAAAAGCGTACAGGTTTTAAATGTAAATACATATTTCTATATCCAGTTTTTATACATTTGAAATTCTCTTCTTTCATTCATTTTTGTCTTTTTAGCAATCAGTCAATAAATAATAATAGTTTAGCTGTCATTAAATGTTCATACAGGTTTCTGACATTGTCATAATTTTAAAATTACTCGAAACTTTAAAATTACAAATGAATAGACTGAAATTATACAAAATAACTGAGAATAATAATGATTACGATTAATTACATGAACTGGAAAAATGATATACTGCTAGTGACAGTTGTTTGCCTTTTGAAGTTCTATTTTAAGGATGTGAAGTCCCTCCCCATAATGCACTTGGTTCGTAAGGCTGTTAACACTCACATTATTCTCAGGCCTGAAAACACAGAAGCCTGTTTATGGAGGAACTATATTGTCGACTTCAACACTCTCTAGGAACAAAGGCAGACATTTTCGAACATTTTTTTTTTAATTACTTACCCTCGTTTATTACTCCACGATATTAGTTTGTCGAATTTTTCTGAGCTTATATGCACTTTATAACACAGTTTATTATACATTGAAATGTAACATGGGAAATCAATAATTATTTCTAAATATTATCTTCCCTGTATGTTTCACAGGAAAGTGTTATATGGAAAAATGTCAGTGGACTAAAAATGCATCGAAATACATTAACAACTATTTTATTTTCGCAATTGATTCGCAAGAATTAATTAAATAAAATTCTAAAATGCAACTTCATTTCACATCTACCTTTGTTTCTTCTGCAGTCAATTTTTTTTTTATTCATGTTGTAATAACATCGAGTTTCATGAGGCCATGGCAGAAATAACACAAAGTTTAATAAATAACATTGTTGATGTATTAGGAAAGACAAAATTCAGAAGCAACTGAAGTTACATTTTATTTAATTAATTTCTCTGAACCTATTAAGAAAATAAAATAGTTGTTAGTATATATTAATGTATTTTTAGTTCCTTCATATTTTTTCCATACAATGTAAAATTTTCTCGTGAAAGATACAAGAAAGGCATTACTTACATATAATAAAATCGATTTCCCATACTTAATCCCTATGTATAATAAGCTATGTTGCACGTACCATACAATTTATTTATTGAAAATACAGTTTGGATTCGCTCAGTTATTGGGATTGTATGTTGTTTGTATATGATTAGAACGTCACACTGCACTGGCATTTCTGTTTGCATCCTTCACGAAAACACGCTATCCCAACACTTATGCATCACTATATACCTGTTATATTAAATTGTGCACTTAACAATTTATCTATCAAGTTTCACAAAACTTCATGTTCACCTTTTTTTCGCGGTTGTCATGACCAACTGTCCACAGAAACATTTTTTTACAATCAGATGTCAAGTTGTATTTGTGACGTGAATAAACTTACCAGTAAGCAAAATTGTTAGCATTGATTTGCTAAACAGTTAGTCTTTAATTATGCATTAGTTGTGCGAAACTGTGTTAAGCGCACTTCTGCTCATTTATCCTTGGTGGCTGGCTGAATAGTTAACCATGCTATGGGTCAATAGGTCTGAGGTGCAAAAAGTCAGACAGGCTGAGGGCGATAAAAATCATCAACATAGCGTCCTTTAGAAGGGAAGTGAAGTCGGGAGTTTCCATTTCTTTGACTTAAAGCATGTAATTTAATTCTATCTTTGTATCAAAAGTTTCCGGACCAGATTTATTTGCCAGTTGTTACTCGTCCACGTAAGATATTTACCTCTGCTAGATCAAAACACACAAAGACTAAAACTATTAAGTCTTGTTGTTTTGTGAGTTAATGGCCAATCAGCTTGATTCAGCCATAGCTCTTCCCTATGTTGGTTTCAGATTTTGCCTTTGAGTATTTCGATTCGATATTGTGTTTATTTCTGCAGTGGCGTTAATTTTATTAATTATTGCTGTATCGAGTTCTCTTCAATTTTGCGAAAACGTTTCGTACTTTATTTGTAAGTCTGTATAATTATACAGGAGCCACCAGCGTAGCTTAGGAGGTAGCACCAATAGCGCGTTTGCTTGCTGATCTGGAGCTGTGCTTGAGCGTGGGTTCGATTCCCGCTTGGGGTAATTATATAGTTATGGTTTTTCCGACGTTTTTCCCGACTGTAAGGCAAATGTCAGATAATTGCAGGAGATTCCTCGGCCTCATCTTGCTAAATACAATCTCGCTATCACCAATCCCATCGACGCAAAATAACCTAGTAGTTGATACAGTGTCGTTAAATAGCCGACTAAAAAACATATAGAATCTAAATAGATTGAGTGGCTTTATTTGTTTAGTTGGTTATTTAACGAAGCTGTATCAACTAGTCGGTTATTTAACGCTGATGGGATTGGTGATATCGAGATGGTATTTGGCGAGATGAGGCCGAAGATTCGTCATAGATTACCTGATATTTGCCTTACGGTTAGAGAAAACCTCAGAAAAAACCCAATCAGGTAATCAGCCCAGGCGGGAATCGAACCCACGCCCGAGCACACCTCCAGATCGGCAGAGCCTTTATTTTAAGGGGATAGACGGGAATGTATTTGAAACAAAAATGTTAATAAACTTGGTAAAGGTTGTCGCATTTAATTTCAGGAACAAAATTACCAGTGTTTTCATATTTTCTTTATATCAGCTAGTTTGTTTAGAGGAAACTCCATTAGAAAAATTACTATACTGTTTCCTTTGACGTGCACTGATCACGTAGTTAATAACTGATTGAAATCAGCCCATCTTTAAGTTATTTGTCATTGTAACGTACACATCCCCCGCCCCCTCCCCAAAAAACGATGGGGTGACTAAGTTTCATTGCATATTTCGTTCTCTGATCGTGGGCAATGTCTTGTATCTGCGACTTGGAATATTCCACCACCCCATTCTTCTTTTTTTGTGTGGCAAGTGTACCTTTGCCAGGAGATGGGGTTGAGTCTGATCTACATATGTCAGCTGGAATTGTGAAATAGGCGGTAAGCGATTGTTGTCGTGAAAATATACGAGTATACTATCTGAACTGAATGTCAGCAAAACCATTGGGTAAATAAAAATATATTAAACATTTTTTTTGCTCGAAGAGTATCCTCTACTGGGTGTTCATTTCAAAGTGTGTCATGATGTCACTGTTGTGAGTCAGTGATTTGAAGCGAGTTTCAGCTTTTATGTCAGAGAAGTTGCCTATTATTCAAGGCGTTCAATCTGAACTTGAGAACATGTATGGTACAACTTGAACGTCGTGGCAACAGATGGCGGTCTGTACGGTCTGTGTGCTACCATAACCTCTTTCGAACTGTGTTTTGCGCCGGCAAGTCGTACGCAGGGTATTTGTTATCATCGGTTGCGTATGGTAACATTCCACAACACAAATCAAATGCTCCGTGTCCATGTTGACCATCCAAATTAATGTCAACAAATACGTAAGTAATCGTCTTAACCCTCTCGCCATATCCCGACAGTAAGAAAAAAGCTCACCTCAGTACGTGTTTCCAAACAGTTCACATTCCTGCCACTACTGGCATTACCGTACATATCGGTACGTACCGGTACTCGTCAGAATGAACGCCGTACTTGCTAGGCAACTTCTCTGGCACATAGGTAATGCACCTTTGGGGAAGTGTAGGAAGATTGAATTCTCTAGGCTTATCGACTAGCCACATGACGGCATACGGCGAGCCATGACACACTTTGAACTGAACACCCAGTATATCTCTTTGGTGATG
This sequence comes from Periplaneta americana, assembly GCF_040183065.1. Lineage (NCBI taxonomy): Eukaryota > Metazoa > Arthropoda > Insecta > Blattodea > Blattidae > Periplaneta > Periplaneta americana. The sequence continues at coordinate 171,599,683 of NC_091128.1, forward strand.
CCTTTATACTGCGTATACAATGTGTAGTAGTAGGCCTACATACTTTCTGTCAGAAGTGTAGACAAACAGTAATTGTAGTATGCAATTAGTGAAAGACAGTAGATGTCTGGATGTCGTCAAATCAAAGATTTCAAACTTCACAGAGAATAAGCAAAGGAAAAACTTCCATAGACAAAGGGGATAATGTGACATAAAATTCATCACAAATCATAACCAAAACTAAGCGCTAGTGAGTAGTATTCATAACAGTAATAGCAGAAAGTTTTAATATATTGTATAATGTAAGTCTGGCAACATGGCAACGGAAACTGTATCTATCTGCCTTTCTCTCACTCTCCCCCATAATTATGCACTATTTTTCGCTTTTGTTGTGTAGTTTGGTTTAGTGACCATCCTCGTCTATCATGTAATTGCCAGGGATAATGAATTCCACCTTGTTTCCCTATTCAGAAATGATATTAATTTTTTACAGTTCAATAAAATTCTAGTCTTACTGTTTACTACTACATCTGTAGGCGATGTAATACAACCAATCAGGCTGCTATTGCTCATGTGATTGTTACATTACTGTTAATTGAAATTGTAACACAGTAGTATTACAAAGTTCATTTTGAATTTGTGATTTCAATTAATAGCAGCATGTAAAGTTCATAAGATAACATAGGCTTTCTGTTTTCTGGGTGTGATACCTCTTGCCCTCTGAATTTAACTAAAACCATTTACCACCCATTCTATTTATCTGATATGCTTTGAATTTCTCTTTTCTTTGTCTTTTGCGTTTGAAACATTTGCTTGTAAATCTGATAAATTTGCGTGTCTTCACTGGCTTGCTTTTGGATGGGAATGCATGTGGGATTGCATAGCCTTGTTATTGAAGGATGAGTACAGTCAGCATGACTTAGTAGGCCTATGTGTTGCATGACTTTCGTTTTTATCAGAGTTGTGTGGCTACAATGAATGCTCTTTGTGTTAGAGACATGTATTTCTTTTAGAAATAGTATGGACAGTGTAGATTATATATTTCTGATGGTGAATAGGCGGAAATTGTGAATTTTGAAAATGTTATCACTAATATTCTTCTTAAAATTACAAATACAGTGAATTTGAAAGAATGTGAAATTCATAATTCACCAGTATGATTAGCAAAGGAACAGTTGCATTTTCTGATCCAATACAAAAGAAGTCATTACATGGACAATATTAGTAAATATGTACAGTGTTATTGAAGTTGTTAAAATTACAGAAATATAAGTTCAGTAAGAAGTGATGAGTTGCAAGCACAACACAGTAGCAGCTCGCCGTCAAGAAAATAAGTGAAATGCTGTTCACATACCGGTACACAAATGCATGAACAGTTTTACCAATATAATGAGTAGGCCTACCATTCGTGAACTGCGTGCAATTTTAATAGTTCTAGAACACATGCAAACAGGAAAATTAATTTATTTCAGGACTCGCCCAATTTCTTGCATACAAAGTCAATTCTCCTATCTTTTAAAGCAGCAAACCGTCGATGATGTCTTTATAAAATGTCTGAGTTTAACTGAGGGTGGACAGTATATCTCTATGCAAAGCTATGGGGCTAATGATGAAAGTCCCTCCTGTGATGTAGCATTCTGAGTGAAATTTTCAATATTTTCAAACAGAAAAGCTTTCATCAGAAGAATTTTTAAAGTTATTTTATACAACTTCTCTATTTTCTTAGCACTTTTTAAAACAAAGAACAAATAGAACTGTAGATCGTCAAGGTCAAGAATTTAAAACATCTTTTTATCCTCATATTTCAGTCTACAAAACGACATTACTAATAAATTACAAACTGTGTCATTTTCGGGATAAATATTTCGCACTCATTTATCAACATTTTCTATGTACTGGTACCTAAGTACTCGTATTTGTATAATAGCTATAGTGATTAAACATATAATATATACTTAGATGTAGGATTAATACACAATATACACTTATCACTAATATACTCTAAATACATTAAATAAGTTAATATATACATACACAGTATTAAAGTACATGTGTACATTTACGCGCGCGTTAAACTTTCAAATGCAAGAGCTCAAACAAAACTGGCGAGCTCATGAGAAGAAATAGTACATGCCGCGGAAAACAACTTTTAAACTTTGCTAATGTATGTGTGGTGTATTCCTGATAAAATAACATAAAGCCAGCTAAGTTACCACTGCAGGGTTGGCTGCTAAGACACAGAGAATGAGAATACTGTAAGATTTCACAGCCCTTGAACAATAGCCCCCTGCCTTGGAGACCATCTTCAACCCTTCTCTATTATTAGTACCGTTAAATCTGCAAACTGGTTACTCCGCCTACAAGAAGTCTGACAGTTCTCCGTAACTGAAAGACTCAGAAACGCACTTCACTCATACAATCTTTCTTTAGTGCGTGATGTCACGTTACCATGGAAACCAAGTGCTGTATGAGAATGGGAGCCCAAATAATTTCACCTCTACAGTATTGTAAGTTCCAATAGACACCGCTCGGCGCTCGTAACAGTTGACATTATTCTATTCAGCGGACGGTTACAGGTACTATTTATACAACCAAACACTGTTCATAACGACTGAAAAGAAAACTTTTTTTTTTTTAATTTTAGAAATACGGTACCAGTAATAACTAGAATTAATTATTAACAAGAAATAAAATTGTTTTTTACATGTAAATAGGTGAAGAAGTACTTCACCTACATCACCTGAATAACCGCCCCTGGCACAACATAATATTGCTTAACAGTTGTCTAGAAAGAGAAATAGCTCGAAGAGAAGAGGGATACGAGAAGAGCAGGAGATAAAGAGATCAAGGGGAATACAAGGCGATCAAAGGGAATACTATAAAACAAGGAGAACAAGGAAAATACGAGGGTAACAAGGGGAAGGAAAGGAAAACAATATAAGGAAAACAAGGGGAAGACATGGAGAATAAGGGGAACACAACGAAAACAGACGAGAAGACAAAGAGAATAAGGGAAAAACAAAGAGAACAAGAGCAACACAAAGAAAACAAGGGGAATACAAAGAAAACAGAGAGAATATAAGGACAAGGCAAAAACAATGATAACAAGGGAAAAACAAGCATAACGAGAGTAATATATGAGCGCAAGGGAAAGACATGGAGAAAAAGGGGAAGATAGAAGACAAGGAGAACAAGGAGAAAACAACAAGAGGAACACAAAAAGAACAAGGAAAATACATGGAAACAAGGGGAATACATCAGAACAAGAGGAAGACAAAGAGAACAAAGGAAATACAAGGAGAACAAGGGGAATACATGATAACAAGAGAATTGCAAAGAGGGCGAGGGGAAGACAAGAAGAAGAAGGGGAATACATGATAAGGTGAAGACAAGAAGAAGAAGGGGAATACAAGGAGAAAAAGGGGAAGAACAAGGATGAAGTGAGTGGGGTTTGTAATTTTCTATGATGATCAATTTCCAAATTTCCACACTTCGGACAAAAAAAAAGTAACTTCGTAAAAAGCTAAACATAATTAAAAGGTAAAATACCGGGATAGAGAACTGAATGAAAGGAAGATGTTGAATTAGTATAAATTGGAAACAGTGAATCATGACTGATTAGTCTTAAATAGATTTGATTTGACTTCATGAACAGTGTGGTTATTTCCTTGATGTCCCACTGTCAACAGGCCCTGTGTGGCTGATAGGTTGAAGCCACACTCCTAAGAGTGCTGATCATGTGTAATTATAGAAAATAAAACTATTATTTGAATACTTAAAAATGACACACTGTCTGAATTTTACTTCCCTAGCGAATTCTTTTTACCTACTCATCACACACAAACACCTGTTGTTTTATTGTGTACTTACAATTTACCATTATCATGTAAATAAACACTTCAGCTTAAGAGACGTAATGCAGTGTAATGATCTTTGAATATACTAAACACTCGCAAGCCCTAATAGCTGTGGTGTTCTTGGGAGTGTAGTTCTATCTGCTAGTCATGCAGGACCTGTTGGCTGTGAGTAGGGTTGCCACATTGTACACTTTTCCGTATTCTTACTTTTTCCTCCCCACAATATAATAATTATTTCCAACATGGAGTCTGTTAACAGATCGACATGCAGAGATTTATTTTTTATAATGCTATGAAGTTTAAGTGGTCAGATGTTAGAAATAAGTGTTGATAAAGGCTGAACTACAGTATTTCTCAACTTCAGTCAGTCATGCAGAAAATTCATCTTGGAGAATAAAAGTAATACAAAATTACTTCAAGCTGCCAAATCATCTGTTATCTGTGAGTGATGTCAGCAGTGCTTCGTGTTTTCATAGGTATGAATGGTTATATTATACTTCTACTGGAAATATATACTTAGGCCTAACATACAGGTTCTGTAAATGTATTTTATAATATTAAATGTCTGAAATGGAGTCAAGAATTGTAATTAACCTTACATTTTAAACAATTAAACAATCAGATATAATTATGCTACTAAATCCCTGTGAAGTTTCATAATCTTATTTTTGTGAAAGTCTTTTTTTTTTCCTAAAACAAATCGAGTAGCTTTAGCTGTGAGGTAACAAGGGAATAATAAATTAATACTTTATTTTAGAAAGTTTAACCAGAGATAGAAAAGATTAGGCAGTTTTATATTTTATACTTAGACTTCAACGAACAAAATTTGATAACTCAATCCCAAGGGAAAAAATGGAACTCCCTGCATCAAAATCCACAGTTAATTCCCGATTTACCACGAAAATCGTCTGTAGCTGCATTTAGATTGGCAACAGGCCATGATTGTTTGGCCAAACACCTGCATAGAATTGGAATATATCAGTCCCCTAACTGCCCATTGTGCAACTCAAACCAAGAAATGGATTCGGAACACCTCAAAATCTGTGCTTCAGTGGCTGGTCATGATAATATCTTTGAAAAATATTGGAGTGCAAGAGGTCAAATGACTTTATTGTCAAACGCCTGGCATTAGAAAACAACAACATATTGTAATGCCAGAAGACAAAATTGTTTAAAAGTACAAGCATGATACTAGTGGAGAAATTGAAGTCCACAAAAGAGGGAAAAGGAAAAACAGCAGCCTCTCACAGGTTTGCTTTGTGTACTTTCAGAAAAGAGACTGAAACAAGTGCTTCTGTTCTGTAGAAATGTAGCAGTGTTGGGGTTGCCAACATAACTATAAAAAGATAGGAAGATCAATAAAAGCAGGTATTGGTCCTGAAAAGAACAGATTTGATTATGAAGATATGAAGAACCTACTGATGGGATGATATATTCCTAGAGAACACGTGCATGGGAATGGGAATCTCTGTTGGAAATGAGTGCAGGCTTCTCTGGTTATAGGAAGATAATTGCCATGTGATCTTTCAGTGTTATTAAATAAGCCTTAGGAAATATAATTTTGTGGTAATAAATTCGGATCAGAGAATACCACCAAAAGAAACTTGTCAGTCAACTTGTCAGTCTTTTGATTTAAAAGAAACAGATACTATGGACTCATTGAGGCTGAAAACTGTTTTCCAGTCTCCAAATATATTATATTGTTTTATTTTAACTGCTGCAAACTCTTGAGACATCATATTTTCATATGAACGTTTGTTAAAATATTTGGAAGAATAAGAAAAGACGAAAATGAATTAATTATTCTTCTTCTTCTTCTGCTTCAAGCTGTAGGCTTTAAGCCCGTTGCGGCTCCTTTATTTCTTGTATCCATCTTTTTGCTGGTCGGCCGATACTTCTTCTTCCAATGGGTACATAGTCAGCGATTATTTTCAGGGTTCTATCTTGGCTCATGCGTTGTACGTGTTCCCACCATTTCTGTTTATACTCATCTACAGTTTCTAACAGACTGTTAACTTTTAGATTGTATCTTATTTCCTCATTCCTGATGTGATCCAGTCGAGTTACTCCTACTACACTTCGAAGAAATCGCATTTCAGCTGCCTGTAGTCGACTTCTATCTTTCTCTTTTAACGTCCAAGTTTCACTCACATATAAGCCCGTTGGTATTGCCATAACTTTATATAGTTTAATCTGTGTATCTTTCCTAGGTTTATTACGGAGTGTTCTTCTAATGGTCCCACGTATATTGTTAAATTTGGCAATTTTATAATCAATATCTTTTTCATGAGTATTAATTATTATTAAAGGAATTTTAAGTTACTGGAAAAGTTATGTAGTCCACTGCTGTGGCTGACCATGAAATGAGCGGGCCTGGGTTCAAATCCTGGTTGGGACAAGTTACCTGGTTGAAGTTTTTTCCGGGGCTTTCCCTCAACTCATTAAGAGTAAATGTTGCGTAACTTCCGGAGCTGGACCCTGGACTCACTTCGGCATTATCACCTTCATCTCATTCAGATGCTAGATAACCTCAGCAGTTGATAATGATACAAAGATACAGAACGAACCTTTTCTACAACACATAGGTATCTTGGTTACTAAATGTATTTAAATTAATTTAAGAGGTCAGGTGTCCTTGGTGCTTATTCATTATTTGTGTATGCATATTTGTTATTTAAAAATTACGTTTTATTTTCAGCTGTATCGCACCTTTTGTGATATGATGAATAATCAGAAGAAAGGTTTGTCTCTTCTTCGGATGACAGCATGTTATCCTCAGCTTACAATGCATCCCATGTCGACACAGCAAAATTTACGTCGGCATCCTGTTCCACCTCTTAAGGAAACATTGTCCAAATTTGTAAGGTAGTTAGTAGTAGTTTACATTTTAATATTTCTTTAAATTTATCTCAAGTATTAAATTCTGCACAATTCTAGAGTTGTAGTAAAGTTTAAATATGAAATTATGCATCTTGTTTTTCACGTCTTTAATGTTCTGAAGCAATATTATTGCCATAAATAGAAAAAGATTTTAATTTTTCAGATCAGTGGAACCTCTTCTAACACCAACAGAACTGTCAACAACAGCACGTCTTGTGAAAGACTTCAGTGAAGGAGATGGACCGAAACTACAGGAAATTCTAGAGCAAAGAGCCAAAAATACAGAAAATTGGGTAGGATTTTATTTAAGTATTATAGAATCTGGATTGTAACCCTATTAGCATGGAATTAATTTGATGATGTATTACGAATTTCATTTCATAAATATTTTTTTAATGTTTTATACAATTGTAGGCCTACTATTGTTTCTATTCACTAGAAAGGAAGCTATTATCTGAATGGTTGTTTGGTACAGTATGTTGGTTTTTTGTGCCAACACTGCATTCAAATTCAAGGTAGAATTTATGGTGTACAAATTTCAGTTGCCTCCTCCTCTTCCTCCTCCTCCTCCTCCTCCTCCTCCTCATCTTCCTCCTCCTCCTCTTCCTCCTCCTCCTCTTCTTCTTCCTCCTCCTCCTCTTCCTCCTCCTCCTCTTATTCCTCCTCTTCCTCCTCCTCTTCCTCCTCCTCCTCCTCCTCCTATTGTCGAAATTTTTACAAGTCTGGATATGTTTTTCGTTTGGTAAGATTCATTTGGTATAGACTTTGTATTGTCTTCTTTTATTTTAAGTTGGTTATTTAACGACGCTGTATCAACAACTCGGTTATTTAGTATCGATGGTATTTGGCGAGATGAGGCCGAGAATTCGCCATAGATTATCTGACATTCGCCTTATAGTTGAGGAAAATCTTGAAACAACCCAGCCAGGAAATCAGCCCAAGTGGGAATCAAACTCGTGTCCAAGTGCAACTCCAGATTAACAGGCAAGTGCCTCAGCTAACTGAGCTGTACCAATGAGTTTGTCTTCTATATAAGAAATCTGTATTAACATTCAGCTAGACAGACGAGGCCTCTCTAGGGAATGTACTATTTTGCTTCCATAGCAGTGTTACCAGTTGTAGCTGTCTTGCTATGTTTTGTTTCTTATATTTTTATTCTCTGAAACTCTTGGCTCTTTTCGAAAGTCTCACTTCTGTCATCCTCATCAAATGTGGTGTCTTAACAGAATTTGTCTTCATGTAATTTATCCTTTAAACTATTTATTGACAACCGAGTTCAAAAGGGAAACAACTCAAAATTTAAAATTTTGTGAAACCTGCATTTTAAAGCTTAATATTGCCGTGAAAAATAAAAAGGACCCTTGAATTAGAGTGTTGGAATTGAATTTTTCACAGTAACATGAAGCTTTAAAATTCAGGTTTCTCAAAACTTTAAATTTTGAGTTGTTTCCGTTTTGAACAGGGTTGTCGATATGTTAAGTATCATTTTGTACATCTTAATTTCTTACACGGATTACCTTATCTTCTGCATCCTTTCACTGAACTTGGATATATTTTCTTCTCTCTTTGTTTGTTAAGGGATGTTGCTTGAAGCTTTCAGATATTCCCTCTAACCTCTTCATGTTATTGTAATGAGTCTTCCTACTACCTACACATTTACATGTTTATTCAATCAGCTGTGCTTATAGTAATGGGATTAATTTGATATAAACATGTGTTCACACTCAAGTCATCACACAAAGAGATAATCCTTGAATATAAATTGGAATCAAACACCTGTCCACTTGGACAGGGGATCATCCTTCTTTGTTCACACCTGTAGCAATTTATTCATACTATATAAATTGCTAGCCATGGTATATGCAGCTGTTAAGACACTAGTTGAACATTGCATGGATATGACTTACTTCTAGGATTTAGATATTTGCCTGTTGTTAGCAGTTATTTGATATTAGCTGATAGATGCTTTGTATCCATTGTCATTGAATGTTTGTTTATTGTCAGCAATGTTTGTCCATTTTCATTAATTTTCTGAATGTTTATCTATTTTCATTGATTGCTTGTTTTCAGTAAATCTTTGCCCATTGTCATTGAATATTTATCCATTATCAGTGAACATTTGTCCATTGTCATTGGTTGTTTGTCATTGGGTATTTCTCCGTTGTTATTGGGTACTTGTCTGTTATATTCCTCTAATCCTCCTTATGTTCCTTTTGTCCTTGTATTCCCCTTGACGTCCTTGTATTTCCCTTGTCCTTGTATTCCTCTTGTCTTCCTTACACTCCATTGTCCTCCTTACATATATCCCTTGACCTCCCTGTAGTCGCATTGTCCTCATATTTCCAATTTCCTCTTGGCATTCCCCTTGTCCACCTTGTATTCCCCTTTCTTTCCTTGTATTTTTCTTGTTGTCATTGTATTTCCCTTGTCCTTGTATTCCCCTTATCCTCTTTGTATTCGGCTTGTCTTTCTTGTAATCCCCTTGTTCTCCTTGTAGTCTTCTCTTTGTGTTCCCCTTGACCTGCTTGTATTCCCCTCGTTCTCCTTGCATTCCCTTGTCGTCCTTGAATTCCCTTGTCCTTCTTGTATTCCCTTTGTCTCCTTGTATTTCCCTTGTTCTCCTTGTCTTCACCCTGTTCTTCTCGTCTTCCCCTTATTCACCTTGTATTTTCTTTGTCGTCCTTGTCTTCCCCTTGTTGTTCTTGTTGTACCTTGACCTCGTATCCCCTTGTTCTCCTTGTCTGCTCCTTGTTTTCCCTCCATTCTTCTAGTTTTCCCCTTGTTCTCCTTGTCTTGGCCTTGTTCACTTTGTATTCCCTTTCTTCTTGTTTTTTACTTGTCCTTGTATTTCCCTTATTCTTCTTGTCTTCCGCTTGTAGCAGCAACAGGGTTGCATTTTTATGTGACACTCGATTCCCAAGTTACTCCTCAATACGTATCTAGTGACGAGAAAGACGTAGTTCTACGTCAGAAGATACAGTAAGCATTTGCAACACATATCTCTACTACGACTGCTGTCACAATGAATCACGATGCTATGTTCTCAGCTATCTATGTATATAGACCTTACTATAAGGTCTCTCTGGTGTTGGCACTTATTGGAGTACGTCAATCTAAACAAGACCATGTGTTTTTTTCTCCTAGACATTGAGAAACGTGTGTTTACAGAAGGCTAAATTTATCGAGAGTATCAGTGTTCATATTGTAAATATTCAGAACAGGGAACTTCGTTTGCAGAGAGAATACACTAAATATTATATTCGGGGCATTGTAAAACTGTAATTTATACAGAAGTGTGATTTTTTTAAACCGTTAGATGTTTGTTCACTTAGCATAGTCTTCCCACTCTCTCTTTCTGTCTCACTCACTTTCTCTCCTCCCTATCTTTTCCCCCTTTTCTCTCTCTCTCTGCCTCTCCAACTTTCTCCCCTCTCTAATTATCTCGTGTTTACACTTTCGTGTCTTTCACATTTAGTCTTTGCTTGTATAATTTTTATACACGCTTGAAAATTTGCTTCTGTTAATGTAATTTGTAAGGGTAAAGTTGACGGAAGTTTTAGACAGTTCAAATGATGAATGACATGAAATGTGTGTGCATAATAGTTGGAGTTGTCATTGTTAGTCGTTTTCAGCGAACAAATTAATTTCATCTGTCAACGTTTTAGAGATCTTATTAAAACCTCATTTCCCTGGCAAAATTTTTAGAGATAGTCTGAATTTTTGATTACCGTATTGTAACATGTTGCATTTAGTTGTATGTATATTTTTTCGTTTTATCGAATATGGATGTGATTTCTAGAGATTTTTTTTTTTAGAATTTCGTAATTTTTTCTGCTCTGACAAAGTATATCTCAGTTGCTCTTTTGAGAAGTTTAAGTTCTTCTTTGTTTAGTCTCAATAAGTCTTATTCCTAAAGTGTCGTAATTTCGTCACTATTACATCTAGTGTGGAATGCTTGAAGTTTTATAGTTTTTAAACTTCACTAGGCTTGATAAGTGCATTTAACATTCCTAATATCTGTTGAAATTTAACTGTCATGATCTAAAAATCTTTTCACTTCACATCATAAGTGGTATCCCAAATAATTTAACATATTTATTTTACAGTTGGGAATTGAACAAAAATCTCATTGTTTTGTTGTAGTTAGCAGAATGGTGGCTTAAAAATGCCTACTTAGGATATCGACTACCTGTGGTAGTTCACTCGAGCCCAGGCCTTGTATTTCCACGCCAGCGCTTTGGAAGTGAAGACGAATACCTTCGCTATGCAGCTGACCTTACTTACGCAGCCTTGACCTACAAATCAGATATTGATAAGTAAGATTTTATTGTTTCTCTAATACTAAAACTTTATCAGCTCACAAGGGCATTGATTGATTGGTTTTAAGGCATATGTTATGTATACCACAGCATGAAAACTGCAGTGGCTTTTAAGCACACTTTTTTCCCTTAATTTTGTAGTTAAAATTCTGGTTGTTTCAAAAGCAAAAGCAACTTTGCCCACAGAGTTAAGAGTTTTTTTTTCTCAAGGATATAATCTCAAAAAGTGAATATGTTGTTCAGGACTTAACATTCCAGAAGGATATGTTCAGCGACCTTCTCAGGGTGTCCACATGAGTGGCATGAGTGGAAAAAGTCCTATAAATAGCAGCGTTTATGCTTATTCTGCATGTAGACTCTGGTACAATGAAAAGAGTACCGGTACTAGCTTACATTTCAGTTTATCTGCTTCTTTACTCCTAATGTTATAATTTTCCCCCACCCAACCTGACTTTGCAAAGTTTATAGAAATGTCCAAAATTTTATTGAGTAGTTATGGCACGTGTTTATTACGTTTCAGGGATAAAATACCAATTGATATGATGGGTAAAGAACCATTGGACATGACACAATACAAGAGGATATATGGCACATGTCGAATTCCAGCACCGACATATGACACAATGCAGTACAGCGATCCTTCATGTCCTGTCAAGCACATTGCGGTTGTTCATAACAATAATGTATGTATAAACATATACTATATTAAAGATAATTAAATGTTATCTCATATTAAATCCAATCAGGATTGAACAAGTAAAATACCTTTCACATACATATAGTAATTCATTAAAATGGATGTATCTAAACCATTTTTAGATATAAATTCAAAATCTCTAACATTTTACTTCAAAAGCACATTCTTTAAAATGCCTGAAGCATAATTTTGATACCAGCCTTCAGAATTTCAAAATAAACGATTATATTTTAAGAATGAATTTTAGAGGTACTTCTATAGAAATATGAAGGGATATTTTTCAAATGCAACAAAATAAAAATTTCTACTCCAGAGAAAAGTTTCCTACAAATGAGTTTCACAGATCATTTTCCATTAGATAGCATTAAACTGGTTAATTTTTAAGGATATATTTCTGTATTACACAGTTAGAACAATTATGGTTACAACAATTTTCAATGAAATACTTGTTTGTCTTTGTAGTTCTTCAAGGTCCCTGCTTATGATAATAATGGCGAGATTTTAAAGCCCGAGAAGATATTTGGTCAATTAAAAGCAGTGATAAATTCGTCTCCAAAAGTAGCAGAACCTGTTGGAATTTTGACTTCAGAACACAGAGATACATGGGCCCAAGTATATAAAGAATTGGTGAAAGGTATGTACCAGTGGACTCATTCTTCCTTTATTGTTGGTGACAAAATATCATGATGATAGATAGGTCTGTCCAAACCTGGAGTATACTTTCAATGTGTTTTTAGAAACTGTTTTGTAAACTATTTTTTATGTATGGTAAGTAGTTGTGATTTCAAATTGGTGTTTGTGTAGACTGCTGCATCTTTTCAAAGTAACCTGATGTAGTAAGCGTGAGACTCGTTTAAAATAGCGCCCCTGTGTTTGGTGAGGCCAAATTACGAGGCGCATCCAGAAAGTAAGTTTCCCGATTTTTTCCCCTTGAAAGTAAACGTAATTAGCCTTGTCAATTGCTCATGCGTAACAGATCTATGACGTATCAATCATATGCCAGCCAGACAGGTCCCGCCTGGTGCCAGTAGCATGGCAGCAGTGGTCCAAAATGGAAGCTCTTATTCCTTCTCCCACCGCCTGCGAGGTTCGGTCGGTGATAAAGTTCTTTAATGCACAAAGCATTGCGCCAATCGATATTCATCGGCAGCTCTGTCAGGTCTATGGGCCGAACATCATGAGTAAGCAGACGGTGCGTCGCTGGTGTAGGCAGTTTTGCGCAGTGGGCAACCGTCCCTCATCAATGATGATTGTGTTGAGCTGGTGCAGCAGTGCATCATGGAGAACTGTCGCTTCACGATTACGAAGCTGAGCAGCCATTTTCCGCAGATATCGCGATCCTTGTTGCATGAGATTGTCACTAAGCACCTGCTGTTCAAAAAAGTGTGTGCCAGGTGGGTGCCGAAAAACCTGACACCCGAACACAAAATGCAACGTTTAGGAGCAGCACTGACATTTCTGCAACAGTATCACGATGACGGCGATGAGTTCCTCGACAGGATCGTCACGGGCGATGGGACTTGGATTTCGCACTTCACCCCGGAAACCAAGCAGCAGTCAATGCATTGGCGGCATAGTGGATCTCCGGTCAGGACGAAATTCAAACAGACGCTGTCGGTACAGAAAGTGATGTGCACGGTGTTCTGGGACAAGAAGGGCATTCTGCTCATTGACTTCCTTCCAAGAGGTGAAGCAGTGAACGCTGACCGTTAATGTGAAAATTGCGACGTGCCATTCAAATCAGAGGCGTGGAATGCTTACTGCAGGTGTTGTGCTCCTCCATGACAATGCTCGTCCACATACGGTTCGGCGCACATCAGCTGTTTTGACGGAATTTGGCTGGGAGTTGTTTCATCATCCACCCTAGAGTCCTGATCTTGCTCCCAGCGATTTTCACGTTTTCTTGCACCTCAAGAAATTCCTGTCCTCCGGTGAGCGTTTTGGCAACGACAAAGAGCTGAAGACGTCTGTCACACGCTGGTTCCATTCACAGGCGGCAGAGTTCTACGACAGAGGGATACAAAAGTTGATCCCACGATACGACAAATGTCTCAATTCTGATGGTGGCTATGTTGAAAAATAGCTGAAACATTGCTGTACCTGTTGCCAATAAATGTTTTCCTGAAAGTGTGTGTTCTTTTTTTAAAAAAAATAGGGAAACTTACTTTCTGGATGCGCCTCGTACCTTACTTTGATTAATCTTCTGTAGTGATATTGTTGCTGATGTAATTTCCCTCCTTTGGAATATGACAATCTAATCTATTTTATTGTTCATCAGTGCATCTCGATCTTCTTAATGTGATCGTAGTATTTCCTCGAATTCTCTGTATTACAATTGTTCACACATCACGTAAGTATTTCGTATTTGTAGAATCATTATGTCAGCTCCTTTGCAGTTCTGCATAATGCCGCCCACACCAGCTCAATTGGATTTATATTTGCATGATACAGGGAAAGAAATAAGACATCAAGCCCTTTGTCTCTATGTAGGTTGTTTATTTATAATATTTTTCTTAGGTACACTTTCAGTATCAGTTCAGGCCTTAATATGTTTTCAAAGAAAGGTATTTTAGCTTCCTCCCTATTTTATATTTTGTGAACTCATCCACTGGAACTTTGTTATTGGATTTAGAATGAAAAGGCTAAATGAGCCGTTCAGAGCAGAAGTGGTGTAAGTCAAAATTGAGTAATGAGGTTTAAAGTAAAAATTCTGTAAAATACAGCGCAAAATAGCAATTAATATGTCCTTCGTGCTATCCACTGACTACTAATAGTTTAAATGAATTGAATATTAATTCCTACTTTGCGCTGTATTTTACAGAATGTTTACTTTAACCCTCATTACCCATTTTTGACTTACACTACTTTTATGCAAATCTGGCTTTCAGGTAGTAGCTCCCTGTAAAGCAGGTTTGAATAATTTCAAGGAAAAATTGTTCTGGGGCCGGGTGTCGATTCCGGGACCCTTCGCTTAGCGTGCAAACATTCTACTGACTGAGCTACCCCAGGAACCATACACGACACCGTCACAATTTTTCCTTTATATCCACACAACTCAAATGAGCTGACAAGACGCCAGAACTCAACTATGAGTGCAGACAAATACTGTGTGACTTAAATTGTGGCTTTCTGTTAACGTACCTCCAGTAACGAATGTATTATACAAATCTGGCTTTCAGGTAGTAGCTCCCTGTAAAGCAGGTTTGAATAATTTCAAGGAAAAATTGTTCTGGGGCCAGGTGTCGATTCCGGGACCCTTTGCTTAGCGTGCAAACATTCTACTGACTGAGCTACCCCAGGAACCATACACGACACCATCACAATTTTTCCTTTATATCCACACAACTCAAATGAGCTGACAAGACGCCAGAACTCAACTAACTTATGAGTGCAGACAAATACTGTGTGACTTAAATTGTGGCTTTCTGTTAACGTACCTCCAGTAACGAATGTATTATGCAAATCTGGCTTTCAGGTAGTAGCTCCCTGTAAAGCAGGTTTGAATAATTTCAAGGAAAAATTGTTCTGGGGTCGGGTGTCGATTCCGGGACCCTTCGCTTAGCGTGCAAACATTCTACTGACTGAGCTACCCCAGGAACCATACACGACACCGTCACAATTTTTTCTTTATATCCACACAACTCAAATGAGCTGACAAGACGCCAGAACTCAACTAACTTATGAGTGCAGACAAATACTGTGTGACTTAAATTGTGGCTTTCTGTTAACGTACCCCCAGTAACGAATGTATTATGCAAATCTGGCTTTCAGGTAGTAGCTCCCTGTAAAGCAGGTTTGAATAATTTCAAGGAAAAATTGTTCCGGGGCCAGATTTGCATAATACATTCGTTACTGGAGGTACGTTAACAGAAAGCCACAGTTTAAGTCACACAGCATTTGTGTGCACTCATAGTTGAGTTTGGCATCTTGTCAGCTCATGTGAGTTGTGTGACATAAAGGAAAAAAAAATTGTGACGGTGTCGTGTATGATTCCTAGGGTAGCTCAGTCGCTAGAGCATTCGCGCGCTAAGCGAAGGGTCCCAGGATCGATACCCGACCCCGGAACAATTTTTCCTTGAAATTATTTACACCACTTCTGCTCTGAACTGCGCAAATTTCCAATAGCAGACAATGATCTCGACTTGTTAAAATCAAAGGTAAAGAAAGAGACTGAGCAACATAATAGCATGTATAATAAATCATTTTTAAAGAAGAGAAATCATCATCTGAAGGAGAAATCTTATGTTGTTTAGGCTTATCTGTACATCTTTCATAAGTATTGGCAACTATGTTATATCTTCCGAATAACCGAAAATGTAATTAGTTCAGTATATACATTTTAAAACCTGTTGTACACTGTATGGGATGCCACTGCCAGATTACACCTGTGTGCATTGGTGGCTAGTTAACAGCACATGCAAAGGTTAGTATGCTAGAGGCTGTGCTCCAAGCTGAATGTAAGCATAGTTGAACAGCAGAAAGGTCACGATCATTTTGGCGTATGACAGCAAGGTGTTCTGGAGTGTCATTCTGTTCATGAGGGCCACACTATCAATGTCCAATACTACAGATCATTCCTGATGTACCATCTGCTCTGTACAATTGAGGAGCGTTTTTGCAAAAGTCGATAGATGCAGAAATCAAGATTTTACAGAAATTACACTAAGTGAGAGGATCTATCGAGTTTTGAAAAAACCTGGAAGGTTTGGTAGTCTCTACATACGGTATGAATCAAGTTTTGGTAAATCTGATTTCATAGATCGATTCCGGAGGTAGAAGACATACGATATCCCTATGTAACTCACTATCGAAAATTTCTGCATCTATCGACTTTTGCAAAAACGCTCCTCAATTTGGAGAACACGTCCAGCACTGCTGGACAATGCCGTAATTCTCCATGATACCGTAACAACCCACACTGCAGCTCCTTTCAGGATCCTTTTGCAGTGGTAGGGGTGGGAAATCTTGGAACATCCTCCCTACTCGCCTGATCTCAGTCTATGTGACTTTGATCTCATTACACAATTGAAGAAGCTGCTGTGTGGGAAGCGGTTTGCAAACAGGGAGGACATCTTAACAGCATTTCGACAAGAGATGGTACATATAAACAAATCACACACAGCCGATGGTATTCAACACCTGCATCATCGTTGGAAAAGATGTGTGGAAGCCTTGGGGGATTATTTTGAAGGGTGTTAGCTGAACTGTTTATTTTTGTGCATAATAAAACAATGATTTCTATTTACGCATCTTTCATTTTCCCTTATCCATTGTCTCCTGTACCCAGACCCAATTTGGTACTAGCATTGCGAAGCACATTCCAGTGATGTTCAATTGCACATAGGGAATTTCTATTCCTGCAGCTTTATTGGCTGATATAGTTCCCATTGCTTATGAAATGACCCTCATATATGTCCTTAGCTAAGACATACAATCCCTTCTGTTCTATACTCTTAACAATAAAACTGCCTTATTATGTTCAGAAAATTCTTTCAAGAACTGAACCTGAAATTATTATCTTCTATGGGTAATTTACTTAAAACCTAAAATTCGGTTGTTACAGGGGCATTTACGTATATCTTTATTTCACAGATCAAACAAATCGTAACAGTGTAGAAAATATTGAGACCTCACTGTTTCTTCTTTGTCTGGATGGTCCGTCCTCTCACCTTAGTGCTCCGAATGTCGCCACTTTAGCTGCCCAGCAAATTGTACATGGAGGTGGCAGCAAAGGTAGTTCAGGAAATCGCTGGTTTGACAAAACTATTCAGGTAAGTGTAGATGTTAATTATAAACTTGAATTTTAGTTTTTATGTAGTTTCTTTTTAATTATATATAAGAAATCAATTTTCGAATAATATAGAAAACATAGTCAAGACAAACTGCCAGTGACTCATTGCTACCATGATGGGCTTATAAGCCAGGGGCCCGGGTTCACATCCCAGTTCATCCACTCTGAATATAACTTGTATAGGGCAAGCATGTGGTCCAGACAACATGGGTTTTTTTCTAGGTATTCCAATTCCCCTGTGACATCCCAACAATTCTCCGTCATTGTTATTCATTTATGGTGTAACTCTGAAGAAGTAGTTGATGTCTGTATAATATAACATTAAAAGAAAATCAGGTGTAGAAAAAGAAGTTAATAGACCTTATTATTTCTAGCATTCTTATGGAATATTTGTATATGTAATTAGCATGATTATGGAAATATAATTTACTGTCAAGTAAAATGCCTATGTCTCTTATACAATCTTCTCTGTTTATTAGGACACTATTTAGGAAATGGTTACATTTTAGAGTAGTTTTATGAGTACAATGAAACCTCTCATTTACGGACATGGAAGGGACGTAACAATCTGTCCACATCTGGGAAGTGTCCTTTATTGGGAGGGAGGCTTCCCAATCTAACAGTAAATTTATAATGTGCATTATGTATCCCTTCACGCTTTAAATTAAATGGATTACTGTAGTTTAATTCTAAATACAGTCTACTGTACTACAGTAAATTCTTTGCAACTTTGAACTACAGTAGAGAAGACCAAAAAAGGAAAATACAGTACTGTGCCATGCAATTTTATTCCAGGTCTACAGTTATGCAGTACTGTAATTTATAGTTTTCAACTTAACCTTTGGGTTCAGGTGTCATGTCTCTTGAAACAGAACAATTTATTGAAGTGAAGAGAATAATCCTACTAATCCTGTAATGTATCGAATATAATTTCACGATCGCGGAAACCTTGGACCCATCAGACAGGTTAAATTTTATGACTTTCTTTATCCACACACTTCCAGCTAACAAGGGGTAGCTGACTGGGCTAGTGGTAGCCTACGAGACCCCCTTATTGTCTTCTTTAATGTTTTAAGGAATTTCTGTACAGTTCTCAAAACTAAATTTTCCATTCTTGTAACACATTAGGTCTTGAAAGCCAAGTTCTGTCCACAGTCAGGAGGTAAAGCAAGCTTTAGGACT
Organism: Periplaneta americana; assembly: GCF_040183065.1. NCBI lineage: Eukaryota > Metazoa > Arthropoda > Insecta > Blattodea > Blattidae > Periplaneta > Periplaneta americana. The sequence goes on from NC_091128.1 coordinate 171,618,388, forward strand.
GTGAAACAGCTGTCCGTGTCCCTGTCTGAGAGTGTCCATAAACTAGAGTTAAATTTATCATTATTTCTATATTATTTCAGTTGGGACATAAAAATCTGTCCGTATATGACGAGTGTCTGTAAGGAGAGATTTCACTGTACTTTATATTACATAAGTTAAGGTTTCATTAATTGTTATCCCATTAATAATAATAATAATAATAATAATAATAATAATAATAATAACAATAACAGGCAACATAAACGTTTTTCGCAGGTACAGGAATCCTATTAATCCCCTATCACATCTTTCTTCTCCTTTTTCACTCTACCTTTGAGACAGTCAAATGACACAACAGAAAGCAATGAAAAATATTGCCTAGCAGTATTCATTTCTGAATACAGTATTTTTGGTAATTAATTTTATGTTATATTGTCAAGGTCCAGCTGGTTCCCGTATATGTAAAGTTAACGGTCATTGCTGTAGCGTTATATGAAAGCCATGATCAAATCCCACTTAGGGTATAAATATTCGTTTCAACAAACAAATGTTCAATGTAATGTTCAGTGCCCGGTGGGATTTCTGTTGTCCCCATATTACAGGAATCCACCATGTATCAAGTCAAATAAGCTTTATAGAAGAGGAAATCATTCTCGCCAGGTTTAATGTCTGTTACCTTCTGCTGTAGATTGTTGTTGGACGTGACGGAGAAGTGGGAATCACAGTAGAGCACAGCCCTGCTGAGGCAGTGCCCATCGCCATGCTCATGAACTTTGCCTTGGATTTCATGTAAGTTATCAACTCGCATATCTGAATTATTGGCCTTCTTAACACTATAGACTCTGATTGCCACAGCTGTGTTGTTTGCCGGACATTCTTTCATTGCTAAAAGAATACTTGACAGTTTACTAATAAGTTGCAAATACTAGTACTTTTGTGGAATACAGTCATGGAACTTCACTGGTAATGTGTAAGTATGGAGTGGTAAAGTACAACGGCAGAAAACTCTTTTATGGAACAGAAACTCTAGCAATTTACACTCCTTATTACAGAATTAACTTGTAATGTACGCCATACCTTTGTGGAATAGGCCTCAGATAATAGACAGATATGGGTATATTCCATGCTTTCACATTTACAGATCTAAGAAGTGAAAATCTTTACGAATTGTGATATTACCTTTAAAATCCTTCATGGGTCCAAGTATTTTTGACACCTTTAATTTTTTCTTCTTCTTCTTTTTATTTATTTAATTATTTTTTATTTAATTTTTTGTTTTCGTATGGTCCATGTCTCCGATACACAATTATAAATTCGCAGTTTTAATTTTTTTTAAAGTAAGTATAGTTTTTAGTATGTATGTAATGTATTGTGTGGGTGTGTACACATTTGCACGCATGTATATACTTATGTCGCATACATGCAGTAGGTACCAGTACAAGAAGCCTGAAATTGCCAAGCTCTAATAGATAATAAATAACATAAGTGAAAAAAAAAAAAAAAAAATTCCTGGCTTCCCAGTATTGTTCATACAACAAAGTTATCTTTAATGCCAAGAAGTTCTGCAGATTTTCCGGATCTGTTACTTCGTGTTCGTTTGTTAGTTACAAAGTAAATTAGCATAATTTGAAAGTAAAAGGCAACACAATAGAGACTGGTGCACAATTGAAACAGAACAATTTCTGTTTGAAAACCAACAGAAATCTGTTATAATATAACGAGTAGAATTACATGATGTTCTTTTATTTGCATAGTGCATTTCTTTTTAATTTCTTCCTTGATTGTGTTTTCATAGTTTATATAAATCATCCATAATTGGAAGTATTTTAAATAGAACTCTTTATTTGTTATTTCAGGGCGAAGCTGCCAAAAGGCACATCTGGAGACAGTTCTAAATTTCCAGAAATAGAAAAATTGGAATTCAATGTTAGTTCAAATATCAAGAAAGCTATCGAAGTTGCAAAAACCAATTTGGATAAGTAAGTATCACACGGAAGTCAATTTCATATATTTTCTGTAATTACAGAATTAATTCTTCATTGTTCATGTCAGTGTAATGCAGAAGTGTGACTTTCACTTGTCATTAGAGAAAATAATGTAATGCTACAATGTATAGACTTAGAATGCTCTTGGCCAAACCAAGAAATGGATTCGGAACACCTCAAAATCTGTGCTTCAGTGGCTGGTCATGATAATATCTTTGAAAAATATTGGAGTGCAAGAGGTCAAATGACTTTATTGTCAAACGCCTGGCATTAGAAACCAACCAACCAACCAGAATGCTCTTGGCAATGACACATAATTTATTTATTCTTGTAAAATTGTGTTTAATTTTCTTTGTAACATTTCTTTGTATAATATATCACCAATTAAGAAAAATTCTTCGTTTTTATTTTTATTTGTATCCTTTGTTTAACATTATAATATTAATTTACTTATTTTAAATTTGTTATTATTATCTGTAGTAATGTCACGAGAGGTCTGAGATCTGCCGATAAATTCACGAGCGAAGCGAGTGGATATCTGGGAAATCTCAGACCTCGAGTGACATTTATTAGGACTATTTCGTGAATAAAATAAAAATTTAAAAAATATATCCCTAAAATTCGATCACAAAATGTTAATAATTGTATATTAACGAATACTTAACCTATTCAGGCATTGTGAAGTTGAAATACTTGTAGATGAATATCGATTATTGCAATAAAGAAATTCGATGTTATTATTCAGTAATGCCAATTGCGAAAAGCGAAATACAGGTTTAACAATGTTAATTACATGTACTGCACTTTTCTGTTATTATTATAACAAATACATTTTCATTATCTGCTGAAATCATAATTTAATTTAACAGTAACAGTGGGGACAGCTATATATTAATGCTTATGTATTCACAGCGAGACATGTTGCTACACAGTGAAGCCATCTCGGTATAGATAGGCCTAATTAAAACACGAATTTTATTACGCCATACGAAAGGCAGTTTGATCAAAGACATTATTACTATGCAAGGTCTTTGAGTTTGATATGCGATGATGTTACATAAATTTGAACGTCTATTAATTGTTTAATTTCAATACAAATGTTATAAGCTACAATTTTATAGGTTACGTTAGGCCTCCTGTGGAAGCAGGACCAATGTCAGCTGTGCCTTGTTTCGACCGTTACTTACAATGAGTGCTACACGAAAGCAATTTTTATAGCTTGACAAACGCATTCTCGCTGTAGTGTGTAACGGAACTAAAGCTGCATCTACACAGTTCAATATTCCAATCGCGTATGCGTGCAATCTGGGAAGAATATTGAAAGAATCAAGTTTAAAAGGTACGTTCAATTAAGATGCATAAAGATTTAGTGTCTACATAGTGCGCCGTTTTGAATGTGGTCTTCACTGCGTAAATATATTAATTAATATTAAATATCAATCTTGCATTCATTGCTTTAAAGTTGAAAGAAAAGTTTAACCGTGTAGTTGCTTCTTAATGTATTCATGATCATTAATTTACGGGGAAACAGTTGGCGACAACGACTAAACAAAAGAATGAACATGCGATAAATTGATAGCAATAAATCTAGCTGCAGAAATTATCGCAAAGTCTGACTATGATTGGTTGGAATTCAAAATTTCATTACACTTAATTGGTCGAAAATGGAATGACGTCATATAAACGAAATAGTCATTGTAAATATTGACTTCAATTTATATTATTGTATTATTAGTGTATCAATTGTCCTAGGCTATTATTGGCCAATGGCTGTTGTCTATAAAATTAATATCATCATAAATGAATAAAAAATAAATAATTATTTGTTTTTTTTTTTTTAATTATTATTTCAGACTAGTTGAAGACACTGCTTTCTTGTCAAGTACATACCCAGGATATGGAAAAAATAAAATTAAAGAATTTAAATTAAGTCCCGACAGTTACGTCCAGATGGCACTTCAGTTGGCTTATTACAGGTAAATTACCTAAATGTAAGATTTCCATGGCTCCATTATCACTAATAGTGTTATGAACAATGCATATAGCAAAGGAGCAAAAAATTTAAACACAAATTATCAGTCACTATCAATTAGTAGGGGTCATGTATCTTTGAACATCAGAATACTGTAGAATTTCGATTATCCATCTCTCGAATTACTGACCATCTATTATCCAATGATCTCGCTTTTTCCCCCAAATTAATCACGAGAGCCTAGCTAAAATTCGATCTACATGTGAGTGACATTGACGATAGTGCGTGATTCTCGTGTTTCACTGTAAACTGCACTTGAATCAGCAGAGAAACTCATGAGGTTTTGAGCAAGAAGATGACACTTCATTCCAGACATTGTTTTACTTCGGAGAATTAGAATGGAGATTAAAAAGAAATAAAATTGCTGGTAGTAAAGTTCAGAAAAAAAGTGATGCAGACTTTTTTTATAAGGTAAGAACAAGCACAATGGGTTATTTGTCTTTTTCGATTAACTATTCCTCCCTTTTATTATGACAGATAATCGAGGTTCTACTGTATGTGTATATCTATCTGTTCGTGCATACACTTGCATGTGTTGTCTGCATGCAACCACTTGACCACTGACAACGAACTTGGAGAAAAAGTTGTTGTTGCTGCATGTGAAATGAGTACCAGAGTGCTTTCAGACACTTAATACTGTATATTGTTTCAGACTCCACAACGAACCGGCGGCACATTATGAATCAGCTGGTACTCGTCTGTTCTATTTGGGTCGTACAGAAACTATCCGTTCCTGTTCAAGAGAGTCTGTTGAATTTGCAAAGGCAATGCTGGATTCTGCATGTCCTACCGAGGAAAAGAAAAATGCTCTCTTGGCAGCTATCCAGTACCATAAGCAATATGCTACAGAGGTAAATAGAGGCGCTTATTGCATGTTTGAGAGACAACACTCTGTTTTATTGAGATATGAATAACTGTGCCATTATTAAGAAAGGACATGTCAATATTATTACTAGACCACAGATTTTTAGACTGGAATAGGATAGGTTGTAACAATTTTATGTAGACAGAGACCCCAAAATGTTGGGTAGCTGCCCTTTTTTAAAGGGTAACCAGTAAAAGGTTCAGCCTACTGATCAGTCAATAAAAAGAAAATTTAATTTCTTAATTAAAGAGTTCCCCCCTCCCCTCCTCTGAATATTAATTTTTATTATTATAATTTATTTATTTTAATCGAGGTGGCTATTAAAAATTAAGAGAGTAGCTATCTCTGACGGGGTCATTTTTTATTGTTCATTTATATGATTGTACAAATGATAATTTACTATATGCAATGAATCTCTCAAAACATTCCTAAATGTATGCAACACGAGAAACTCTCGAGTGACGATATTGCCTAACACTAGGTGCATTAAAGAACGTATGTTTGAAGACCTCAGATTTTTAGGATCGAATAGTATAAGTTGCAACAATTTTATGTAAAAATCCCTAAATGTATGCAACACGAGAAACTCTCGAGTGACGATATTGCCTAAAACTAGGTGCATTAAAGAACGTATGTTTGAAGACCTCAGATTTTTAGGATCAAATAGTATAAGTTGCAACAATTTTATGTAAAAATCCCTAAATGTATGCAACACGAGAAACTCTCGAGTGACGATATTGCCTAAAACTAGGTGCATTAAAGAACGTATGTTTGAAGACCTCAGATTTTTAGGATCAAATAGTATAAGTTGCAACAATTTTATGTAAAAATCCCTAAATGTATGCAACACGAGAAACTCTCGAGTGACGATATTACCTAAAACTAGGTGCATTAAAGAACGTATGTTTGAAGACCTCAGATTTTTAGGATCGAATAGTATAAGTTGCAACAATTTTATGTAAAAATCCCTAAATGTATGCAACACGAGAAACTCTCCAGTGACGATATTGCCTAAAACTAGGTGCATTAAAGAACATATGTTTGAAGACCTCAGATTTTTAGGATCGAATAGTATAAGTTGCAACAATTTTATGTAAAAATCCCTAAATGTATGCAACACGAGAAACTCTCGAGTGACGATATTGCCTAAAACTAGGTATGGAACACGAGAAACTCTCCAATGACGATATTGCCTAAAACTAGGTGCATTAAAGAACATATGTTTGAAGACCTCAGATTTTTAGGATCGAATAGTATAAGTTGCAACAATTTTATGTAAAAATCCCTAAATGTATGCAACACGAGAAACTCTCGAGTGACGATATTGCCTAAAACTAGGTATGGAACGCGAGAAACTCTCCAATGACGATATTGCCTAAAACTAGGTGCATTAAAGAACATATGTTTGAAGACCTCAGATTTTTAGGATCGAATAGTATAAGTTGCAACAATTTTATGTAAAAATCCCTAAATGTATGCAACACGAGAAACTCTCGAGTGACGATATTGCCTAAAACTAGGTATGGAACACGAGAAACTCTCGAGTGACGATATTGCCTAAAACTAGGTGCATTAAAGAACATATGTTTGAAGACCTCAGATTTTTAGGGTCGAATAGTATAAGTTGCAACAATTTTATGTAAAAATCCCAAAATGTATGCAACACGACAAACTCCCGAGTGACGATATTGCCTAAAACTAGGTGCATTGAAGAACGTAAGTTTCAACACCTCTGATTTTTAGGCTTGAATAGTATAAGTTGCTCATCTGAAGTTGCCCTTGGGTGCGGGTTCGATCCCTGCTTGGGCTGATCACTTGGTTGGGTTTTTTCCGAGGTTTTCCCCAACCGTAAGGCAAATGCCAGTTAATCTATGGCGAATCCTCGGTCTCATCTCCCCAAATACCATCTCGCTATCGCCAGTCCCATTAATGCTAAATAACCTAGTAGTTAATACAGCGTTGTTAAATAACCATCTAAAAAATTCAAGTATAGACGTTCCACAAAATCATTGGGATTTCCTTAAGTCCACTGTCAATATTTTATTTTTTGGGAGTGGAAGAGAAACAGGGACAGAGAGAAAATTCGGCACTTTGCAGAGAGAGATACAAGAGATACATAGGTAGAAGGATAAGGATAGTGGCAGATGTAAGTTTTTGTTTCTAAAATTAAATAGTTAATGTTTGACATTTCTTTTTCAGGCTGCACTGGGTCGCGGTGTTGACAGACATTTAATGGGATTGAAGCTTGCAGCTATTGAAAATGGGAAGGAGGTTCATCCTCTTTTCAAGGACCCGTCATATGTGCGCAGTACACACTTCAAAATTACTACCAGCCAGGTGAATTGCTGTTCTATTTTCTTCTTCTTAAGGGGAGACGCCACTGAAAACCATGAAACATTTTCGAGAAATTTTTATTGCCTATTTCACTTCTTTAGAATGTATATTTTTATACGCCAAATGAATTTAGTTCAATCCTGATTACAAATATGTTTAAAAATGTTTTTTAATTAAGTCTCTAAAGGGGCGTGACATTTGAAAAGCTGTCAAAATTATTTTTTCAACAAAGAATTCTTTTTTACAAATTCCTGATTACAAATCTAATAAATTTTTGTTCTAAGTTGACTCCATGAAGTTACTAGATGAATGTAGCAGAGGAGAATTTTAATAGGTACATAAATATTCATTTTACTTTCAAATCCATTTTTCCATAAGTTTATTTTTTTTTTATTCAACACCAACTTTTTTATGCCATATATTAATCTATCTTAATGAAAATTTTACTGCAAGAATTTATGAGGTAGCTACATGTTTCTATGCATTTATTTTATAAGAAATGCTGCTAGTTTATTGTATTAATTTTTTTTCATGAATTATAGAAAAAATAACATATTAAAAATTTCAGAATTTTTTTTGAAAGTGAATAAATGAGATATTTTATAAGATGAATGCATAGAAATGTTTCTCTATGTCTTGTGAATGTAACCAAAAAAAAAGAAAAGCTTAAAAATTTAGATCTTCTACTAAAAACTTGGGTTTTAAAATATTCCTAAAAAAATAAAAAACCAAAAATATTTGGGAGTTCAAAACTTTGGTTGAAAAAAATGATTAGGAATGCTAGTAAGCCTCTATTTTATACATGCATGTTTATTGCAAATTTTATTTCACTCTTTCAAGTTCTCTTTAGTTTTGATTATTTATTTATTTTTATTTATTATTAATATTAATTTGCTAGCCAACAACAGTTACCCAAAAATAGACTAGCACTAGTAGATACAGTAATGGTACAAGAGTAAAACGAACAATAAAAAGTTACATTGATAATGTTGACAATTTTTTACAAGTAGGCGTACACAAAACTAAATCTATAGATTAAATTGCTAAAATTAAAAATATGTTAAAAATAACAGAACAATAATAATGAAATAGTAAAGACTAAATAACAATGATATTAGTGGTAAATATGGGTGCTATTCATAGACATTTCGCTAGCCCGCGCTACGAGTGTGCTAAACTAGCCCCGGCTATCGACTGATTACTTGTACGGGATTCATATGATATCGTATCGCTAACACTGGTTTATGAATACGAAAAACATTAGTTCGCTGATCATCCACCGGAAGCCCGCGCTAAGAATGTCTATGAATACGGCCCTATAAGTTTAAAGAAGTAAGTCTTTCCTGTAGAAAAACAGTCTGTACAATGAATGGATCGAATTCACAGCTTGCATGTTGGAATTTTTAATGCATCTGGAGACTAGGGAAACATATTTTAAATTTATATCATAGGAACACGAAAACTAATGTTGTTTATGAAAGAGTCACAGGTTATATCACCTTTAAAACCTTGCATAAGAATACATAATAGAGTTCATGACATCTAGCATATAAGCTTTGGACAATTAAAGTAATCCCACATTATCTCTTAACTGTACGCAGAATCATTGGGCAAAAATCTGTTTGAACATAAGGATATGATTTTTTTTTCAGTTGTAATAACATTCCAGACTAAGATACACAGTGAATTTCGTTCTCACTAATCTATACTAATAATAAAACTGTAACCAAAATTTTTCTGGTAATTTTCGCTTAAAAAAAAAAAAAAAAAAAAATAATAATAATAATAATAATAATAATAATAATAATAATAACAATAATAATGGTTTATTTTAATTGGCAGAGTTAAGGCCATTCAGCCTTCTCTTCCACTCAACCAGTATGATAGAAAATTACTACATTGCTATGATTATAACATAATTAATACAATACAATACAATTCAAAGTAATACAATACTACAATACAAGACAATATAATACATAATTAATATAATACAATGAAAATTCTTTTTATCTTCACAACACCAATAAAATAATTATGTAATAATAATAATAATAATAATAATAATAGTAATAATAGTTATACCTAAATTAAATTAAATTATTAAACTCGATCACAATTATAACATCAATTTGACTGCGCCCGTAAGAAATCGTTTAGCCTTTTCTTGAAAGTGGTTATTGTCTGGCAGCCCCTAATCTTCTGAGGTAGAGAATTCCATTCACGGGGGACTGAGACAGTAAAAGAGGATGAATAGTGGGATGTTCTGTGGGCAGGAATTGCTATGATTTGGCTCTCCTGTGACCTGGTGTTTAGATTGTGACTGGAGGATAAGTAGTTAAACCGGGAACGAAGATAATTTGGAATAGAAGTGTGGAGAACTCGAAACAGAAGAGACAGCAGTGTTAACATGTATAATTAATTATACTGAGACCAAAAAATTGACATTTTTATCTGTCTGTCTGTTTGGATGTTTACCTTTTCACGCGATAATGGCTGAACCAATTTCTTTGGAAGTACTAACCTGATGTTTACTTGCAGGTTGCAGGGAAAGGTAACTCGGTGATGTGTTACGGAGCAGTTGTGCCTGATGGGTACGCATGCTGTTACAACCCGTTGGGAAACACCATTAACTTCGGTTTGTCAGCATTCAAGTCATGTCGTACTAATGACATCAATGCTTTCCATGATGCCTTAGTTGATTCATTCGATGATATGGAGAAAGTATTGGCTGCAAGTCACAAAATTAAGGCCAAGCTGTAACATGTGGCCTTACAGTACATGTGATGACGTCAGGATCTTCTCTTCTCAGGGTCCTTGTGGACTTAGAAACATCTGCAGTGATCAGATGATCAATATATGTTTGATGTATCCTCAGTATTTTATATAGATGCTTTGCTGTCATACATAACCAATATTCCACCAAAACAACATAAAAACCATCCATTAAAAGTCCGTTTTTAAGAAAGTCAATAGACTGAAGCTTTATCAGGAAAACCAGAATTTGCTTTGCTTATCAGTTTTATTTACAGTTTAATAGTAAAATATTAAATGGCAAGGGAAGGATATTTTGTTCCTGTAATAACCAACTTTTTTCATTGTACTGAAAAATTTTTTTTATTTGTTTATGTTTTTCAATTTCTTATTACCGAGATCCTTGATAATGTATATAATTATATAGATATTATTTTTATTTAATTAATAATTTTCAGATTTTGTTGTACTGTAGTGCTTATGCATACGCCCGTCTACAACATGAACTACTGTGCCTTACAGTATAAATTTGCCATAAACTGCTGTGATATTTAAAATAAGCATAACATGTTTTTTTGGTCGGAAAAATTGGGCAAGACGATTTGTGTATGATAATGTACGCATTTTTTAAAAGATTCTGTTTTAAGCAGAATTATATTCACGAATATGACGCATTTTGTTGGAATTTAATTAAAGGATATTTTATCAGGTAGTTCTTTACAAACGCCACTGGTCTCCATCTCTTCTCATATGATGATTTTATCTGCCGTTTGCAATAAATGCTTGAAATAGTGACCCTCTGTCGGTGTACACAGCTCGTATCTTTGGACTGTGTTTCTTAAATCCCAACAGAGTTCTTCTATGTGAAACATTGACTGTTTATACGATTTTAAGCAGCTTTGTGATGTGATGTGCTGAACATTATCATCTGCTGTGTTTAGCAGTGACTTTGAAGGATTAGCCTCTGGTCAAGATCCAGCTTTGTGTAACTTCTCAATTGAAACATGCTGCGAAAATTTTGTCACTGCTCAGTTATATGGCGGTTTTCCTAGAACTAGAGCATCCAGGAACTTAGTATGGGATTTTCTGTGACTGTTACACTCTTGCTACGTCATACTACTTTTGACCAATAAAACGGTACGAAAGGACGTATTTCAACCAATCATGGCTGCTTATCGCACAATTTTATCGCGTCCCTAGCATTTGTTTAATTTTATTGCGTCCCTAGCATTTGTTTAATTTTATCACGTCCCTAGCATTTGTTTCTTTGCCAACATTTGAAACTGCGCTGGTCTGGACGTCAAAAATATATATAAAATTACAAACCACTCCAGTTGATGCACAGCAGTTTCAAATACGACTCGCATTGGCATTCAAGAACAAGAATTAATAAAAATCACTGATCATACCTATGCATCTTCTGAAATCCTATTTACAAATAAATGAAGAGCACCATTCGGAAATCCTGAATAAGTTGAAATCCATGTAGGCCAAAATCAACGAGTTCCACTTCTATTATGCACACGTCCAATATAACATCAATTGAACCACCAACCACATTCAAATTTGAAAATTGTACATTCAATAATTATTCCTTTTAAAATTATTCATTCGGAAATTCTGAATAAGTTGATACACCATGTAGGCCTAAATCAACGAGTTCCACTTCTATTACGCACACGTCCAATATAACATCAATTGAACCACCAACCACATTCAAATTTGAAAATTGTACATTCAATAATTATTCCTTTTAAAATTATTCATGTTTATTTTTTATGTCATCGTCGTTAATTAAAACTTTTCTAACACTTGTGTATATTAGTTAGGTTATGTTATAGCTTCTGCTCTGAGAGGATAAAAAGAACTTCTGCTATATGATATTATGGATAGTCACGTATCAGAGATTGTTTAATATTAAGATTTATTGAATAGTAATCATTACAGTGTCTGTATAAAGACACTACTGCCATCTAGCATGCATCTAGCATAATATTTGTAATGTTGAGATGGTACAATAATACATTTGAAGACAGTTGTATTTTCGTAAGTCAATTAATATTTTATTGTATTGGAGTACTTCGTTACTTCTAATCTTTATATACTTTGTTCTAATCGTGTAATAGTCAATTAAATCCCACTCGAGTTTTGATTTTCTCTAGATAAATCAAAACGTCTAGTGAGATTACTGTTGATAATTTCTCCACAAACATAGGTATTGATTTGTCAAATTTATTATTTAGAAAAGGAAAACCACATTCAAGTTTAATATAATTTATCTTAAAACTATTGAAAATCCTTCATTACAACAAACGACTTCCCGTGCGTTTTTTTTAAAGTGCTTCAGTAAAGCACTTCATGCCTTTGCTGCAGCAAAATGAGGGTCGAAAAAAAACGTAAGTAGATCAACTGACTGCAAAATGGTTGACAATTAATATTGGCTTCTATTACTGCAGTAATAAATGTAACCTTAAAAGAACCGAACATGTTAAATAATTTCGACTTCCATGATAATGACATAGAATTATTATTACTAGATGATTTTAACAATAATAAACATTGCAAAAGACCAAAACATGCATTCCGCCATGATGGATTGTGCAGGAAACTCGTAAAGTGATGTTTTGATTTGCTGCAGCGACGGTGAAGCAAATGTAATAAAAGAACGGTCTTGCTGCAACGCTTTACGTCTTGCTTTAAAAAAAACGCACGGATTCTTAATTGGTAAACATAAACACTCTGTTCAGAGTCTGTTTAATCAATAATTATTTCATTATTAACAACACTACCATTTTTCAAGAGGATTAATAAAGTCTTAACATGTTGTACCACAGAAAGGTGCCCTTTTGTGAATTACGTTTTCATAGCAAATGTCTGCCTGCGAATTCCATTTCTAGTGATGAACTCGTTTGCTATTTCATCCAAATCTAAATGGAGAGCTTCTTCTTTATGAGAATGAATGATAGCTACATCATTCATTTGCTGTTGAGCCATGGTAGACATAGTGTAGGATTTAAGTCTTTGGAGAGAGAAGAATGATCATTCAGCAGTAGAGGTAGACACTGGTATTGTAAGAACTAATCTCATGAACTTAACAAGTTCTGGTAACATGTCATGAAGAAAAGGAGATCAAAAACATTCTTGAAATCTGTGATGTGGTACAGTTTTGATCTTGCAATATCTAATAACGTGTCCCTGTGTAAAAGTAGCCTCTCCTTGTTTGTCCAAGTCATCTCAATAAAATGAGAGAATTTCTTCCAGTTTCTTATCACTGTCATTCAAATCACCAATTATAAAATTCTCAATCTTAACAAGAAAATCTGCAGTAAAAAGTATCAGTGCAATCATCCGAACAGTTCACAATATTGTCAACAACTTCGTAAAACTCTTTACAGTACAAATCTTCAGAAGATAATAGAGTAATTATTTTGGGGGTGCTCAAACTACAAACACCCCCAAAGTCGACGCCTATGTCCACAAAGATTTCTTGACTTATGTGTTACAAGTAAAACTTCATTGTTTAAGACTGCATTATCTTCTCAAAACGAATATATAACAGATTGAACTGATTTTGTCTTCCGTCAGTGTTTACACCTGCCTAATATCTATTTATGCCGTAACTGAGGAGAATGGAATGTCGGTAAAGAGAGGTCTTTGTCAGGGACACATATTTTGAAGTCCTGTGACGTTTGCAAAGAACTTAATAGTGTGTATATATATATTGAATTTGCTCACTTCTTTTTAAGTTTATGGTTTAACCATATTAAACGTTATTTAATTGTGTGCTTGGATTATAGAATTTGTTGGTACTCTGGTATCAGTGGCAGGATTGTACATTGAATAAACTAAGTGAGTTGAAAGTCTGATGATAGTGTAGGCGAGCAGTGTGAAAGTATTAAGTGGCCTGCACATGTACAGCTTGTTACTGGATGAATTCCTGTTCTCAGATTAATGTAACAAGATCCAAAGACCTCTGCATTACCCAGTTATGCATGGCATCATGTTCTCTATTTTTGACTCACTGTGGACAAGTTCTGTATTTTAATGACATCAATTATCAAATAATATTTTTGAGTCCAATTTAATTATGAGATTACTACACTCTCATTATTCCATTTCATGGTTACATGTGCGCTATTCAGAATCTTGCAGGATTATACCATGGATGTGGTCATAAGTATTTTGTCTATAATGTATACGAAACGTGATTTCAATTTTTGTAGTTGTGAAATAAAATTTGTATATACTTTACAATTTACGAGTACTTTCATTATTATGAATCATCTTCATTTCAGCCTTTTCCAAACTTTCCTGCATCATTGTAAAATCTTAAATTTTTCCCTTAACTTGTACATTAGAATACCTTACTTACTTACTTACAAATGGCTTTTAAGGAACCCGAAGGTTCATTGCCACCCTCACATAAGCCCGCCAGCGGTCCCTATCCTGTGCAAGATTAATCCAATCTCTATCATCATACCCCACCTCCCTCAAATCCATTTTAATATTATCCTCCCATCTACGTCTCGGCCTCCCTAAAGGTCTTTCTCCCTCCGGTCTCCCAACTAACACTCTATATGCATTTCTGGATTCGCCCATACGTGCTACATGCCCTGCCCATCTCAAACGTCTGGATTTAATGTTCCTAATTATGTCAGGTGAAGAATACAATGCGTGCAGTTCTGTGTTGTGTAACTTTCTCCATTCTCCTGTAACTTCATCCCGCTTAGCCCCAAATATTTTCCTAAGCACCTTATTCTCAAACACCCTGAACCTATGTTCCTCTCTCAGAGTGAGAGTCCAAGTTTCACAACCATACAGAACAACCGGTAATATAACTGTTTTATAAATTCTAACTTTCAGATTTTTGGACAGCAGACTGGATGATAAGAGCTTCTCAACCGAATAATAACACGCATTTCCCATATTTATTCTGCGTTTAATTTCCTCCCGAGTGTCATTTATATTTGTTACTGTTGCTCCAAGATATTTGAATTTTTCCACCTCTTCGAAGGATAAATCTCCAATTTTTATATTTCCATTTCGTACAATATTCTGGTCACGAGACATAATCATATACTTTGTCTTTTCGGGATTTACTTCCAAACCGATCGCTCTACTTGCTTCAAGTAAAATTTCCGTGTTTTCCCTAATCGTTTGTGTATTTTCTCCTAACATATTCACGTCATCCGCATAGACAAGAAGCTGATGTAACCCGTTCAATTCCAAACCCTGCCTGTTATCCTGAACTTTCCTAATGACATATTCTAGAGCGAAGTTAAAAAGTAAAGGTGATAGTGCATCTCCCTGCTTTAGCCCGCAGTGAATTGGAAAAGCATCAGATAGAATCTGACCTATACGGACTCTGCTGTATGTTTCACTGAGACACATTTTAATTAATCGAACTAGTTTCTTGGGAATACCAAATTCAATAAGAATATCATATAATACTTCCCTCTTAACCGAGTCATAAGCCTTTTTGAAATCTATGAATAACTGATGTACTGTACACTTATACTCCCATTTTTTCTCCATTATCTGTCGAATACAAAAAATCTTATCAATAGTCGATCTATTACGCCGAAACCAGATTTAAATAAAATGAACATATTTGTTTTTTTCTTTTTTCTAATAATTTGATATCATTTGCTGTCTCTGGAAGAAAAATATAAGTGCATTTCTTGCTTGAAACCTTTGTTATACTATGTAAAATTAAAACCTTGAAAACTAAAGGCCCACTCCCACTTAGTGAAATTGAATCAAACAGAATTTCTCTTCACAATGTATTTAAGTGGAAGGTAGCAGAAAATGGCGCATCGAATAGAATTCATGAGCTACAATATTTATTCCACTGCTGGAACAGAATTTCTTGTTTCAGGTATGATCGTATGTTCTCGTGAAGCTTTCATGAAAAAACAAACGAACCATATTCATTTTTGGTAGCGTAATAAAATTCGTGTATTGAAATTTATTGCTGAAATAGTATGTAGACACTAGAGAAAATTTTAATAATATGAACGAAGGAAATTTAATCAATTTTGTTCAGAACTATCCTTTATTGTATGACAAAACAAAAGTACTTGTGTAATAATTATTTCCGCGATAATGATTGGAGCAAAATAAGTAAATTCACAGATATATCAGGTAAAAATTAAAATCCAATGAAGCGCTACGGAATGAAATTTTGTTTCATCTCTCAGAATATAGTGGAAAATTCTCCACGTGGGCTATATCCCTAGTTAAAAATATGATCCAGTATTTTCCTTTCTTGTTTTGGATGTGTATTTCTTCACTTTCCATCTCATCACATAATGTGTTAAAGTTTTATGTGATCCATTTTACACTGCAACATGCTTCGATTCTGTTCAGTTCGATTCGATTCTACTAGATGTGAGTGGCAGCAGACGATTTGGTTCGATTCTGCTAAGTGGGAGCCGGCTTACCACATTAGAAGAATCTCATGAAGCGGCAACATGGACATCGTCAAGGGGTGTGGAAGTGTGTGCATGCACTCCCAAGTTTTCCTACATTGAGGAAAATCAAGTAAGGATAATTAACTAATAGAAAATTATTTTCATACTGATTTCAGTTTTCATTTTATGTGCAGTTAGTTATTGCAGGTATTTGCTTGCATGTTAGCGAATTGTTTCTACTATAGATATAGAAAGTCACTATATCCCTGCGCCTCTTTCATAGAAAGAATGTTTGCACCCTTTTCTCATTTAAATATACCTTCCTCGTCCAATACATATACATGATATATGACTGTCTTGCGAAATGTTTAAACAAAATTGGAAACACCTACTGAACTCTAAAGCTCTTAACTATATTAATGTTGTTGTTTTCTAATGCCAGACATTTGACATTAAAGTCATTTGACCTCTTGCACTCCAATATTTTTCAAAGATATTGTCATGGTCAGCCATTGACGCACAGATTTTGAGGTGTTCCGAATCCATTTCTTGATTTGAGTTGCACAATGGACAGTTAGGAGACTGATATATTCCAATTCTATGCAGATGCTTGGCCAAACAATCATGGCCTGTTGCCAATCTAAATGCAGCTACAGACGATTTGTGTGGTAAATCGGGAATCAACTGTGGATTATGATGCAGAGTTAACTATATTAATGTAACTCAGTGTTACAGGATTAGAAAATGCCAAAGAACTTCATTATCTTAATCATCAGTGGTCAGCATTGCAAACCATAAACCATAATCAGAATTTTTTTTAATTACAAGTTCGGAATATTTTTTTCAACTAACAGTAAGCTACGAAATAAAATTTGTTTATTTTTTAGAAGTCGTCTAGCATTGTCATCAAGATATTCAAATATGAACCACTATATTGTGATTAAGAGGCGGATTTCTATGACATGTCATATTCTTTCCTATGGGCTTTCAGACTGATTTAAACTTGATTCCAAGTATTCTGAAGAAATTGGGAGGGGTTTGTTGGGCATATAAATACATAATTGGGCAGCTTTTAATTTTGTAGCATATTTAGTACGAAACTATATATATTAATGTATTTTGGGAATAATTGTATGCATATTTAGGTTTTTTCAGTTTTATAATATATTTAGTAAAAATTGGCGTCATAATGTTATATTTCTCATATTTAATGCATTCATTCAAACCATAATGAGCCGTGGCAAAATGTAATACTATGAAAGTTTTTCAGGAAAGCTCTAAAATACCTATATTTTCGTAGAAATGTAATACTGTGAAAGTTTTTCAGGATAGTTCTAAAATACCTATATTTTCGGAGAAATCATTTTTCAGGATAGCTCTAAAGTACTATATTTTCACAGAAATGCAAAGGAAAGAAAGTATGCATTGATTGTGGAATGTGGGGTTTCAAGTAGCAGGTAGGCTTCTATCGTTTGGCCTTGTAAGCGAAAAGATGCTGTACACAACAAAACTGGGTTTCCTTACAATTTTCAACTTTCTCCTCCCTCTTGGTCACTCCTTGTTTCTTCAGTACCGATATCTTTCCAACATGCTATTCTAAAGACAGTGGACATTTGAAGTAATGTGCTTAAATATAACATCCAGCTGGTTAGACATTGTATTTTAATCAATGTATAATGCCAAAATTTAAAAAAAATCTAACATACATGTGTTATTAATAAAGTCAAATTTCGAATTTTATTGGTCACAATTTTATGGTTTTAGGTCATAAATGCGTGCATATATCTTAGTTTTTTAGGTCAGAGAAATCCGCCCCCTAATTATGATATACACAACATACAATAATGAAAATGAATAAGGATTAGGGAGATCTCTTGTATTAATAAGTTAAATTCAAGTTTTGTCAGTTACTATATTATTAATTTGTTTGTTGAAGACACTGTGACAAATTAACTGTAGCTTAAATATGAATGTTTGATTGTGCAATATATTATTTGCAGGTTAAAATATATGCAACTGTATATTTGCAATGTTTATTTCAAAGCCTTCCAACACTTAAAAACAAGGCCTATAAAAATAGTACCGTAAAGATAATAGAATAAACAAGAGAGAAGAAAAAAAAAATGAAAATGTCCAACAATCACTTCATTTCTACAATACTTTAAACTAATTGGCGTTAATTAAGTTTAACATATGGGCATTTATTATCTAGTCATCCCATAAATTGTACATATATTTTTGTAAGTGATGCGATGATGAATTTTTTATAGTTTTTTTTTTCTTTTTGTATGAAAGAATGTTCTTACAATGCTCAGATCACTGAGGACGTTTTATCAAATTAAAGTAATTGTAAGTATTGATTTATAACCTATCAGAAGTTATTTTGACGTTGTTATTAATGTTATGACAAAATTTTCTTCTGTCCACAGGCAAGCAATAGAAAGTCTGCTTGTTTTCCATATCAGTTCTCTCTAATTGCAAGAAAGTCAACAACACAATTTTTACCATCATTGCCAGTGCCAAACCTGAAGAATACAATGGAGAAATATCTCAGGTTTCTTTAAATATCTCAAATGAAACGCAATTAAAATACTATTTATTCCATTATAGTGGAAATAATATTTAGAGAAAATATTTTGGGCATACGTAACTTTTCTTTCAGATCTGAACAATAGTTCTTATCTTTTTCCTCGCTCTGCATTCCAGTGTGTCCTCTTGTATGCCTCAAAAACCGTATTGATCTTATTTAAGCGTTTATTTTGCAACTGGGAGGCACTTTAATGATTAAGAGAGAAAGTGCGCATAATGTAAAAATACTTATGTAGGGAGGTGCTAGGTTAGGACAAGGGGTAATTTCTCAGAATGTGTCACTGCACATAGACAAATTTTACATTAAACCTAAACTTAGTGTGCGTATACAGGTATACTAAAAACCGATTTAACAAACCTAACCTAACCTAACATAGTACCAGTATAGGGATTCAAAAAATAATTTGTTAAATTACGGCACATAATGTTATGCATAATTGGCTATAACTAGGCCTACCTAGTTTATTAATTTATAATATTATAATCATAAAATGAAAGTATGAAACAACTTCTCAGTTCTCATACTACAATTATTAAATAATTTTTTAATGTCTGAACTGCTCCTATTTTCATCTTTTTTATAGTAGCCAAATTTTTTAAGATGCACTTCTCTGCAAGCTTCATTGAAGAATCTCAGCCTGATCAAAAACTAACCAAACTTTCTGTACACAAAACATGAGAAACTAAAAACGATTTTTGAAGTCTGTAATGAGATAAATGACAATTTGTCAAAACGTTACATTATACTGGTACTTACACATTCATTTTCTTTTGCTAATTGATTATATATTAAGTATTTTAAAAACGCAATAATGCCGTGCATTCCAAGATAATCATTTCTGTCAGAGGCAGAGGACGAGTTTGTACAATAGAATAATGAGTCAACATTGCTGACCACTTTAGCTCACGGTTTCGTTGATAATTTTGGTGGGTTTTATATTTCGCCCCTGTTCACATATATAATATCTGAGATTTCACTTAAATATTTCCTAATCTGTTCACCATTGCTGAACAGCTAGAGTATCGACATTGGTAACCCGGGTTCGAATCCTGGTGAGATCAAGTGTAATTTATGGTGGGCAAACAGTGCTTAGTGGTAGATTTTTGCGGAATACTCCCGTTTCTCCTGCCAAAATTTCACCATTGCTTCATTAATCATTACAATCATGTCGTGTTACATAGTTCGAATCCCATGATGCACCTAGGACAGTGCCTATAATGACAATAAGGACTACAGCATCTTTGGATTGTTCATAGCTGAGGACCCTTAGGTGAATGATGCAAAACCAAGTATGCACTATTGAATATATATATATATATATATATATATATATATATATATATATATATATATATATATAGTATGGAAGTAATATAACTCTGCAGATTTTAATAGCTTATTCTTTGAATAGAGCACAACACAAAATTATAATACCATATTAGTCCCAAATGAGTAATTTTACCCTAAATGTTAACACTATTTTACTCGATAAGTAGGCTACTAGCCATACATTTCTGAATTTTACTCTTATCAATAGACAAAAATAAAATGGACGGTTTTCTTGCAAATTAAATAAGAAGATTAACACGCATCATTATTTCCTACCATTAGGAAGTCAATGAATCCTATTGTGGTAACCAAGGAATGGAATTATCCACTTAATTACAAAATGCATAATGGTTTTTTTTAGTTTATTTTAAGATGTTAGGTACAACTTACAGCAGTAAAATTTTTTAAAATATTCAACATTTTTTTCCTCCATTACAGCATCTTGTACATAATAAAAATTGGTAGGGCATATGTTTAAAACAATGTCCTTCTGCTATATGAAAAAAGTATTTTTACGATTTAAAAAAAATTATTTATATATATATATTTTTTTTTTTCAAAATTCAATATGGTGGCAGTTTACTGTGCAGTGATGAAGTTTTTTCCTCATAACTTATAAACTTGTTAACTTTTTCATGTTCTCTCTCTTTTATTTTATTGCTGAAACTCATGTTTACAATATCATGCTCTTTGAACTACTTACTTACAAATGGCTTTTAAGGAACCTGAAGGTTCATTGCCACCCCACATAAGCCCGCCATTGGTTCCTATCCTGAGCAAGATTAATCCAGTCTCTACCATCATATCCCACCTCCCTCAAATCCATTTTAATATTATCCTCCCATCTACGTCTCGGCCTCCCCAAAGGTCTTTTCCCCTCTGGCCTCCCAACTAACACTCTATATGCATTTCTGGATTCGCCCATACGTGCTACAAGCCCTGCCAATCTCAAACGTCTGGATTTAATGTTCCTAATTATGTCAGGTGAAGGATGCAATGCGTGCAGCTCTGCGTTGTGTAACTTTCTCCATTCTCCTGTAACTTCATCCCTCTTAGCCCCAAATATTTTCCTAAGAACCTAATTCTCAAAAACCCTCTTGTAAATAATAATAAAAATTGGTAGGGCATATGCTTAAAACACTGTCCTTCTGCTATATGAAAAAAGTATTTTTACGATTTAAAAAAAATTATTTATATATATTTTTTTCAAAATTCAATATGGTGGCAGTTTACTGTGCAGTGATGAAGTTTTTCCCTCATAACTTATAAACTTGTTAACTTTTTCATGTTCTCTCTCTTTTATTTTATTGCTGAAACTCATGTTTACAATATCATGCTCTTTGAACTACATTCCTTAATAAATATTTTTTCTTTATTTTGTGTTAGAAGAAAATACCGATATTTGACCATTTTTTAATTAATTTATTTTTTAACAAACAATCTATCAAAGGTAGAGAAATAATCTTGCATCGTATTGTAGATATGACATGCATAAATACACACAAAAAATTTCATCACAGAATGTTGGATAGTTTTTTAGTTACGGTATGTGGGAAATGCTTCATCATTGCACAGTGAACTCAATTTTGAAAAATAAAATGTAAATAATTTTTTTAAGTCGTAAAAATATATATATTTTTTTCATATACCAGAAAGACAGTGTTTTATACCTACTAATTTTCATTATTGTACAAGATACAGTAATGCAGGAAAAAAATGTTGAATATTTCCAAAATTTTACTGCTGTAAGCTGTACCTAACCCCTTACTGTATTCTATTAGCCCCTTCAATCTACAGAGTTATATCACTCCCACTTTGTGTGTATGTATTATAATTTTAAACAAATCCAAGGAGCCTGTATACTTGTGACTGTTGGATCAGATTGTAATGTGTCATAAATAAACTCAGCCTGTTAACTGTTTCAGGTCAGTAAAACCTACGCTGACAGAAGAAGAATATTGCAGAGCCAAAGAAGCTGTTAAAACATTTCTTACATCGAAGAATGCCGTGGGACCTCAGTTGCAAATTATGTTGGAAGAAAGAGCAAAGAATACAAGTAACTGGGTACAGAATGTTTGAACATCAAAACACGACCAGCATCTCTGAATTGAAACCTTCTATTACATATCCAGTTTAAAGTTCCAATATTTTAACTTGCTATGCTTCTTTACAGTTATATGAATGGTGGATCAATGACTTCTTCTTGAGTGATCGTTTGCCACTGGTTGTGCATTCAAATCCAGCCCTCATAATGCCCCGTCAGAAGTTCAAACATCCAGAGATGTATATTGGATTTGCTGCCAAAGTCATTTCGGCTGTTCTTTGTTATAAAAGCCTAGTAGATGGGTAAGAATAATTTTAAATGTTGTAATACAAGTGGAATAAGTTGTTCTATTTACTCCAGATATGGTCTCAATGTAGATTTTCCTGGACTTTTGCTAGTAAGACGAAATTCATTATCTCCAGTCATAAGTAGAATGATGAACAAATAATAAATTGGTGAGAGAAATCGTTATGGTGTAAAAAACATTTAATTCCCTTTATGCATTATTTGGTTTAATTAGATGCATATACA